>NW_004443945.1:32199979-32201505 GCF_000243295.1 Trichechus manatus latirostris
AACACCAATTCCTGATAAAAACTCTCAATAAAATAGGTATAGAAGGGAAATTTTTCAACATAATAAAGGGCATCTATGCAAAACCAATGGCCAACGTCATTCTGAATGGAGAGACTGAAAACATTCCCCTTGAGAACAGGAACAAGAAAAGTATGCCCTTTATCACCACTCCTATTTAACATTGTGCTGGAAGTTCTAACTAGAGCAATAAGGCAAGAAAAAGAAAGAACAGGCATCCAAATTGGTAATGAAGAAGTTAAACACTCATTGTTTGCAGATGATATGATACTATACATAGAAAAGCCTAAAGACTCCAGGAGAAAACTTCTGGAACTAATATAAAGATTTAGCAGTGTAGCAAGATACAAGACAAACATACAAAAGTCAGTTCGATTCTTATATGCCAATAAAGAGAACGATGAAAAGGACATCAGGAAAATAATACCATTTATAATAGCCCCTAAAAAAATAAAATACTTAGGAATAAATCTAACCAGGGATGTAAGAGACCTATATAAAGAAAACTACAAAACACTACTGCAAGAAACCCAAAGGGATCTAAATAAATGGAAAAACATACCATGCTCATGGACAGGTAGACTCAACATTGTGAAAATGGCAATTCTACCCAATAATTTAGAAATACGTTGCAATGCTTATCCAAATACCAACAAAATGCTTCAAAGAGATGGAAAAAGTAATATTAACTTTATATGGAAAGGGAAGAAGCCCTGAATAAGTAAAGCAGTATTGAAGAAGAAGAAGAAAGTAGAAAGACTCACACTACTTGACCTCAGAACCAACTATACAGCTATGGTAGTCAAAACAGCCTTGTACTTGTACAACGACAGATACATTGACCAATGGAACAGAATTGAGAAAACAGATGTAAATCCATCCACCTACACTCAACTGATCTTCGACAAGGGCCTAAAGTCCATCAAATAGGGAAAATTCAGTCTTTTTAACAAATGGCGCTGGCAAAACTGTATATTCATCTGCAAAAAATTGAAACAGTACCCATATCTCACACCATATAAAAAACTATTTCAAAATGGATCAACCTAAATATAAAGCCAAAAACAATAAAGTTCATTGAAGAAAAAATAGGACGAATGCTACAGGCCCTAATACACGGCATTAATAGGATACAAACTATAACCATCAACACACAAACTCCAGAAGATAAGCTAGATAACTGGGATCCTCTAAAAATCAAACACCTATGATCTTCAAAAGACTTCACCAAAAGAGGAAAAAGGGAACCTACAGACTAGGAAAAAAATTTGGGGGTTTACAAGTCAGACAAAAGTCTAATCTCCATAATCTACAAGAAAATCCAACACATCTACAACAAAAAGACAAATAATCTTATTAAAAAATGGGCAAAGGAAATGAACAGACACTTAATCAAAGAAGACATTCAAGCGGTCAACAGACACATAAGGAAATGCTCACTATCATTAGCCATTAGAGAAATGCAAATTGAAACCACATTGACATACCATCTCACCCCAGCATTACTG
>NW_004443945.1:32203015-32211677 GCF_000243295.1 Trichechus manatus latirostris
AATAAAAAACAAAAAGTAAAAAAAAAGACAGAAAGAAAAAAAAAACCCTGTGAGCAGCCATCTAAGATACTGTACTAGACTCACCCCTTCGGGAGCAAGGGAGAATGAAGAGAACAAGATACAAGGA
The DNA here is from genome assembly GCF_000243295.1 of Trichechus manatus latirostris. Lineage (NCBI taxonomy): Eukaryota > Metazoa > Chordata > Mammalia > Sirenia > Trichechidae > Trichechus > Trichechus manatus. The sequence continues at coordinate 32,203,143 of NW_004443945.1, forward strand.
AAAGATTAGTCCAAAGGACTAATGGACCACAGCTACCACGGCCTCCACCTGACTGAGTTCAGTACAGCTAGATGGTGCCCAGCTACCACCGCTGACTGCTCTGACTGGGATCACAATAGAGGGTCCTGGACAGAGCTGAAAAGGATGTAGAACAAAATTCTAACTTACAAAAAAAAAGACCAGATTTACTGGCCTGACAGACTGGAGAAATCCCAAGAGTATGGCCCCTGGACACCCTTTTAGCTCAGTGGTGAAGTCACTCCAAAGTTCACTGTTCAGCTGGGGATTGGACAGCCTCATAAAACAACACAGGACTAATGAGGCACAGTAGTCCAGGGACAAGGACTAGAAGGCAGGAGGAGACAGGAAAGCTGGTGATAAGGAACCCTAGGTTGAGAAGGGACAGCATTGATATGTCGTGGAGTTGTTAACCACTGTCATAGGGCAATATGTGTACTAACTGTTTAATGAGAAACTATTTGTTCTGCAAACTTTCATCTAAGGTACAAAAAAAAAAAAAAAAAGAGAGAGAGAATTATCTATGTGAGATCAGATTGACAACAGCAACTCAAAAAATTTTATGGGAAGCCTAGGGGCCAGTGAGATGAAGATAATGGTGATGGAATAATTTGGAAAAGGATAGTGAGAATAGCAGCACAACTGAAAAAATTTAATCGATGTTGCTAAATTGTACATGTAGAAAATCTGAAATGGTGGAACTTTGTCTATGTATATTTTCACCAAAAAAAAGGTCCTCCAAGGTGGAGAAGGGGGCGTGTTGACATGTCATGGGGTTGTTAACCAATGTTGTAAAACGATATGTGTACTGACTGTTTAATAAGAAACTATTTGTTCTGTAAACCTTCATCTAAAGTACAATAAAAAAAAATTTAAAAAAATAAAGTGAGAATACAGCACAACTGGAAGAATGTAATCGATGTCACTGAATTGTACATGTAGAAATTTTTGAAATGGTGTATCTTTGGCTATGTATATTTTCAACAAAAAGAAAAGGTCCTCCAACGCCGAGAAGGGAGCATGTTGACATGTGGTGGGGTTGTTAACCAATGTCATAAAACAATATATGTACTGACTGTTTAATGAGAAACTATTTGTTCCATAAACCTTCACCTAAAGTACAATAAAAAGAAAGAGTTAATACTATTAGCATGTCTATGAACTTCTACTTTCCTAGCCTTCTAACTACAGGTATCTGGTACGAGTGTGCATGTGGTAGACATATTAAAATAGAATAGCAAAAAAAAAAAAAAAAGGATAGCAGTCATCTGGCCATTTAACAAATATAATGTTGTTGTGTGCTGTCAATTCGATTCTGACTCATAGCGGCCCTGTAGGACACAGTAGAACTGCCCCATAGGGTTTCCAAGGAGCAGCTGGTGGATTAAACTGCCAACCTTCTGGTTAGCTGCCAAGCTCTTAACCACTACGCCACCAGGGCTCCTGACAAATAAAAGAATAACATAAATATTTATAGCAGCAGTGGGAAGCTGTTTAGGCTCACCAGTTAAAATTCAAGCGTTTTAATTGAATTGGAGTATAAAATCCACCAAGGTAAATACCTAACACAAAATGATACTGAGATGTTAAAAATAATCCTTCAGGTTAATGAAACCTTGAATCACCTCAAAACACAGCCATAGAAATGTAAAAATAGCAAAAAAACACAAATGTACAAACCCTGTGCCTTCTAGTACATTATGAAAGTTTTTATTTTTTCATGATTGTATCATAATCTTCATGTAATCTTCATGTGCACTTGAAAAAGAATGATTTGAACAAGCAACATGCAGGCGGGAGTCTTTCAAACTATCAGAATATGTTGTTGTTGTTGTTAGGTGCCAGCAAGTCAGTTCCAACTCATAGAGACCCTATAGGACAGAGTAGAACTGCCCCATAGGGTTTCCAAGGAGCAGCTGGTGGATTCAAACTGCTGACCTCTTGGTTAGCAGCCGTAGCTCTTAACCACTGTGACACCAGGGCTCCTATCAGGATATAGGTACGTCTAAGTAAAAATCATTGTACCTTATAGGCACATCTCCTCCTTTTATCTAACACTTGAGAATCAGAATCCTAGACATACTAGACATATTGTACAACAATATTAATTTTTTTTGTATTTTGATTTGTACACAGCTGTCACTTCATTCTAGTTTCAATATTTAGAAAGGACACATTAATATAAAATCACTTGGTATATCCCAGGATGTTATAAGGAAAAAAATATCATATATATATATATATATATTTATACATAATAACACGTGGTGTTATCTTAATTTGCCTTAAATGGAGAAAATGAGGGAGAAGAGAACATCTCAGTTTGAGCTAGAAAAACCTTTCAGGTAATTTAATTTTTTTCCTGAACTTTTTAGTTTTAAAACTTTAAGATCACTCTAACAGATCTTAGGATTTTGTTAAGAAGAAAAGAGTAACCCGATGTATATATGCGCAAAAAAAAACCATTAATGAATGTCAAGGTAATCACCATAGGACTTTTTCCCATTTTGATAATAAGAAAAAATAAGATAAGTATCAAATATTTCTCACATACAATAGAAAAACACTTTTTTTGAATACTGTATATTGTTTAAACAATATTATTTAAGGCTCTATTCACTTCTTGACCACTCACCTTACTATTTATGGAAAAGCAATAGTTTTAATATCTCTAAGATAGCATTCATCACATTTAAGAAAACCATAAGGTGGCTATGGTTTTCTTAATGAAAAAAATTAGCTTTTTTATAGGGAATGTCCCAGTATATACAACTTGGTGGTAATTCAACAAGTACAAAAAATATGATATAATTATTATAGTAATACATGTAAAAAATCCTAAAAAGAAAACTTAAATACATATATATGTATATATATATAGCCTTATCCCAAGAAAAGAATTGTCTATTGACTAAAAACTTGTCAATAAATTCTTATCTATATAACTTTAATAAACCTAAATATGATAGGTGGCCTATTATTTCTTGGTGTTTCTTAATGTATTTCTAAGGAACAGCCTGTTTGGCTAGCTATGAATCAAAAACTTTTGGCAATAGCACCATGCTTGGTAGCTGTCTTCCAAATTTCTTGGCATAGACAAGTTAGCTTAGGAATCAGCAAACGCCTTGAGAGAAAAAATGGGACCACCTGACAGTTTTAACTTCAATGTATTTCCTCTCTCTCCAAGATCTTGCCCTCTCAAGTCTTGGCTGTCTTCTTAACTTTCTGTTGCCTCTAAAGATACTTCATCAACTTTACTTACCTTTTCTAGTTGTTTTTGTCAGTAAGATTTATCACCAAAATCAGAAATCAGTAGCTGCAGAACAATGGGCTGAAGCATAACGATTATGAGGATATTGTAAGACGAGGCAGTGTTTTGTTCTGTTGCACATAGTGTTGCTATGGGTTGGAATCGACTCAACAGCACCTAACAACAGCAACAAAGCAAGGTAGAGTCTAGCTGATGAGAAACCAGGCAGAGAGAGGTAGATACGAACTTGAAAGACATCTATATCTTTCAGTAGGTCTTGCAGTGTTGGGAAGGGCAAAAACAAAGTTCAAGGCGAGTAAGAGAACCTGATACATACACCAGATCTTTAGGGTTATAGCCTAGATATAAGGGCAAACTTGAAGTAGATCAGCCCTAAAAAAGACTGAAACCCAATTTAAAATCAGTTCAATCCCAAGACTGGATTCAGGAGATAAGACTGAAAAAAGCACATGTAAATCCTCTCTTTGGGAAGATAAGATCATCCAGGAGCTCAAATTATCCCTACAACATTTGTACCCAATGGCTGGGACTCAATTATAAATTACCAGGATATCAAAATGCAGGATCAATTCACAAAAACTAAAATGAAAAAATAGATCCACAGGTGATGCAAATGTTAAAGTTATAAAATTAAGGATGTTAAGATAACTGTGATTCATAGGTCTCTGAAAATATATTTTAAGACAGAATTTTAGCAAAAAACTAAAATATATTGATAAGAATCAAAAGGTAATTATAGGATTAAAAATAAAACAACATAATTTAAGTACTTGATATGTGTGATAAACAAGATTAGACACAGAGGATCAGTGAAATGGAAACAGGTCAGAAGAAAATGGTCAGCTGGAAGCTCAGGCAGAAAAAAGTCTGGAAAATACAGAGAAAAATATGTAAGAAAATGTCTAACATACATAGAATTATAATCCAAGAAGAAAGGAGACAATGAAGCAGGAGCAATATTTGACGAGATAGTTACCCAGAATATCTTAAAAGTAAGCAATATATCACATATACAAGAAGTTCTAAAACAGTATGTAGAGTAACTAAACATAAACCACATCAGAAATATGCTACTGAAACTGTAAATTCAAGTCTAAGTTGCGGGGGGGGGAGGCAGGGACTTTTAAAGCAGCCAGAGGGGCAAGGGGTAAAACAGATGTAATTCAAAGGAGCAAACAATAAGACCAAGAACTGATCTCACAACAGAAAATATGGAAACTAGAAGACAATGTAGTGGCATCTTTAAGTCACTAAAAAAAAAAAAAATAATAATGTCATCCTAGAATTGTATACATAGTGAAAATATCCTTCAAAAAAGAAGGCAGATTAAAGACGTTTTTAGACAAATACAACCTGAGAGAACTTACTGCCAGAACATCAAGAATAAAAGACATATTAAAAGGTGTATCTTAGTTATCTAGTGCTGCTATAACAGAAATACCAAAAATGGGTGGTTTTTTATCAAACAGTATCTATTCTCTCACCGTTTAGGAGGCTAAAAGTCTGAATTCTGAGTGCTGGCTCTAGGGGAAGGCTTTCTCTCTCTGTCAGCTCTGGAGGAAGGTCCTTGTCTCTTTGAGCTTCTGCTCCTGGGCAATCTTCACGTTGCTTGGCATCTCTCTTCCCCCATCTCTACTTCTCTGGCTTGCTTGTTTAATCTCTTTTATATCTCAAGAGAGATTGACTCAAGAAACACCCTACACTAATCCTGTCTCGTTCACATAACAAAGAAAATTCATTCCCAAATGGGATTATAACCACAGGCATAGAAGTCAGGAATTTCAGCACACATTTTGGAGGACACAATTCAATCTGTAACAGGGGGTTTCTTATTCTTACTAATATAAGCAAGGTAGAATGTGGCAGTACTAAAGACACTAAGACAAAATCTTCCTTCAAAGACAACTCCAGGCCCAGCTGCCTTCACTTTGAAACACTTGAAGAAACTCTTTTGAATAATAAAAAATAATAGAAAAGGAAGGAATTATTCCCAGCTTATTTACTGAGGCCAGATTTACCCTGATACCAAAATGCAAAAAGAATTAAAAGAAAAGAAATCCTCTAAGAGATGAAAAATCCAAAAAAATAAATATTTGCAAACCAAATATACCAATATATTCCAAGCGTAATAAATCACAAGAAGGATTTACCTTGCGAATGTAAGTTTGGTTTAACGTTACTAAGCTAACCAACGTAGTACACTGTATTAAGTGAAAAATCATATGATCACATCTGTATACACATAAAAAAAAATCCTTTGTTGAAATTCTACAATAAATCATAATATAAACACTTAGTAAACTGAGAATAGAAGTAGGCTTCTTGATATGATATAAGATAGCTACCAAAACCTTGCACAAATATCAGGATCAAGGTTGTTAAACTGTATTAAAAGTTTTTTCTCTGTATTGGCAATGACGTAAGTATGAGTGCTTTCACCATTTTAATTTAAAAAGTTCAGAAGGTCCCAGAGTGCAAAAAGAAAAAGGCAAGAACATAGAAATTAAAAGTATAAAGATTACAAATGAAGAAATAAAATTTCCATTATTAACAGATAGGATTATATACACGGAAAATTCAAAAGTCACATTTATAGAATTAAAAATGAAATTTAGTAAGTTTGTGATTACAGGATCAAGAAACAAAAATCAATTAGATTTTTATATACCTGCAGAAAAAAGAGAAAATTTTAAAAGGCCACTTTCAACAGCTTTATAAAATACCAATAATTAGGAACAAATGTAACAAAACATACGCAAAAACTACATTGAAAACTACAAAATATTTTGAGAGATTTCAAAAGATCTAAATAAATGACATTACATGAATGAGTCAGGACATTCAATATGGAAAATATATCAGTTATCTCCAAATTGATCTATTGATTCAATGCAATTTTAATTGAATCTTAGCAGGATTTGGGCAGAAATTAATAAATCGATTCTAAACCATATAAGTGCAAAGTGCCATGGATATTCAAGATAATTTTGAAAAATTAGAACAAGTTTGCAGGACTCATTCTAACAAATATTAAGGTTTATTATAAAGCTACAATAGCATGTATTGATGCAAAGATAGAACTATTTGATCAAAAGAGCAAAGCAGAGTCTAAAAGTAGACATCTCTCCTGCTTTATTCCTTCCATGTGGCAGTGTTTCAGATCATCATCCTTCCAGTCATTTACCGAGAATCAAAGATTAAAGAAAAGTGGCAGCCTTGTTTTGTTGTTGTTATTATGTGCCTTCCAGTCAATTAGAACTAATAGCACCTCATGTGACAGAGTAGAACTTCTCTATCAGGTTTTCTAGGCTGTAATCTTTATGGCAGCAGGTTGCCAGGTCTTTCTCCAGCAGACCACTAGATAGGTTCAAACCATCAACCTTTTGTTTAGCAGGCGAGTGCTTAACCATTGTTCCACCAGGGCTCCTTCCCTCTGGTTTCCAAACCAAAAAAGAAACCAAACTTGTTGCCATTGATTCCTACTCTCTGGTTTAGGAATGCCTAAATAATTACAGATCCTGACTACATCATTTTGCTTTGCCCTTCCAGACTTCTGCAATGCCTTTCACCTCTCTGTTTAGAAAGCCTTCTCTGATCCACTTGGAAAAATGTTGATTTTTCCTTGAAAGACTCACCTCATATCTCTTAATATATAAAATGTTCTCTGAAAAATCAAATAATTTGACCTCTACTTCCTAGATGACCCCATTATGCTTACTGTATATTTATGGTAGCCTTGTCTTAGGCCATAATAAATCGTTAGTGAATGATCAAGTAAATACAAGTCATATACATTTGTGATATTATGACAGAATCAAAGAAATAGTTGCCTCCCATAACTTCACAGTGTTTCTCCAGGGAATTTACTCTAAAGAGTATTATATTTTTACCTAATCATCTCTTTGTAAATAAAACTAACCATAATAATGCCTAGTATTTTCCAAGCACTTTCCATATATCATTTATAATTCACACAATGACACAGTGAAGTAAAAATGATTGTCATGTTATTGGTAAAAACTACCAAGGCTTATACAGATTAATTAACTTGCCTAAAATGATATAGCTTGTAAGTGTTTGAGACTGGATTTTCACCTAAATCTTTCAAAAGCCAACACCTGGATTCATTTTATTATACCTATTCCCTCTCCTCTTTGTGAAAGTGGTTAAATATATTCAGTGCTGCAAATAGAACTTTAGACAGAATCATTTGTTTACTTTTTAAATGAATGAAAATGATTTATTTTTCCCTCAACCCAGCACTGATATCTGTGATAGCAGTTTTATGACTCAGAAATTCCTACTTTTCCTCAGATATTAGTCAGGCAGATTATGATCAAAGCAATTGCCAAAAGCAAGCAGGTGGAGCCCTAGACAAACACAGGCACTGTAATGAAGCAAAGATGTCATTTATAAAATGCAGCTCCACCAAGTTTCAGGAAGTATTTGGAAAAACACCGATGCCTATAGAAGAAGAGCAAATAAGAAGGATGACATGTTAGTAACAAACAGGGGATCTAAATAGTAAATCAAACAATTGGCAGTTGCTAATTTCTTCCATATTGGAAAGAGAGCATCAGAAAATTTCCATTTTTCAATCAAATATACACAAACAATGTAAACACAGACAGACATGCTGTGGATACTACAGACCCACTATTACAAACAGGGCATAAATTAAATCCACAAAAAGGCCCACACTTATAAGCATGAAATTTGGGGATATTTTAAGGCCAGCATGAGTTGGATTAATTGATTTCAAGGAATCTGCAGCAAGGAAAATAACTAGTTCTAACCAAATAATTTCAATACCACAAATCTCACCCAGTAAAGATTGGAGTAAGAGTTGAGGGAATTGGATTCAGTATTTTTTTTTTTTTCTTTTATTGTACTTCAGGTGAAGGCTTACAGAACAAATAGTTTCTCATGAAACAGTAGTACACATGTAGTTTTATGACATTAGTTAACAACCCCACAACATATCAACCTTCTAACTTCTCAACCTTTCTCTTTTTTGGTGAAAATACACATAGCCAAAGATACACCATTTCAAAAATTTCTACATGCACAATTCAGTGACATTGACTACGTTCTTTGAATTGTGCTGTTATTCTCACTTAAGATGAAGGCTTACAGAACAAAAAAATTTCTCATTTAACAGTTACTACAAATGTTGCCCTATGACAATGGTTAACAATCTCACAACACATCAACAATATCCTTACTCAACCTTGGGTTCCCTATCA
>NW_004443945.1:32216141-32217246 GCF_000243295.1 Trichechus manatus latirostris
GAGAGTTCATTTCCTAGATTGGTATCTGGCTGGTACGATTCTGCGTCCTAGGTCCTGCCTGTGAGCTGAAACTGTTTGTCCTCAGATCAAAGAACTCACTTTAAGAATTCTTGTAAGTCTGGTTTGACTTTTACATATTCCCTTAATTTCCGTTTATCTGGAAATGACCTAATTTCACCATCAAATTTGAACGAGAGTTTTACAGGATGTTATTCTTGGCTGGCAATTTTTTTCTTTCAAGATTTTATATCTGTCATCCCATTGCCTTCTTGCTTGCATGGTTTCTGCTGAATAATATGAGCTTAGTGTTATTGTTTCTCCTCTGTATGTGACTTCTTCTTTTTCACAAGCTGCTCTCAGGATTCTTTGTTTATCTTTGGCTTGGGGAGTGTGAATATGATATGCCTTGGTGATTTTCTTTTGGGGTCTCTTCTATATGCGGTTTGTTGAGCTTCTTGGATGGCCAGCTTTTCATCTTTCATGATATTGGGGAAGTTTTCTGTCAGCAGTTCGTCAGTGATCCTCTCTGTGTTTTCTGTTTTCTCCCCCTGTTCTGGAATTCCAATCCCTTGCAGATTTTTGCTTTTGATTGTGTCCCACATAACTCTCAGGGTCTCTTCAGTTTTCTTTGTTCTTTTTTCTGAGTTTGCTTGAAACAGAGTTGTATCCAAGTGTTTCTCTTCAATTCCACTAATCCTGTCTTCCACCGTTTCAAATCTGCTTCTCAGCCTTTCTATGACATCGTCCATTTCTGAAATTTTCTTGTTTATCTTTTGGATTTCTAACTGTTGTCTTTGTATAATTTCTAGTTGTGAATTTATTTTGACATTTTGTTCCTGCATTATTTTCCTGAATTCTTCCCATTTTTTGTCTGTCTTTTCCATGATTTTGTCAATTTTTTCCTCATGTTTGTCAGCTTTTTGCCCAGTTCTTGGAGAATTCTGAGTATTAGAGATTTGAATTCCCTATCAGGTAGTTCTAGTTGATTTTCTTCCAGCAGAGAGTGATCTGGTGTTTTATTTTGGACGCCTACTGGAACTATCCTGTCCTGTTTTTGTAAATGTTTTGATATTGTCTGCTGTCTTCAGGGCATTCAGTAGTTATT
>NW_004443945.1:32218145-32269969 GCF_000243295.1 Trichechus manatus latirostris
CTCAACCTGGCCAGAAAGGTCTCCCAACTCAAGAAAAGGAAAAGAAATCAAACAAACAATTCAAAACAAACAAACGAACAAAAGCACCGGGATCCCACCAGCACGGCAACCCAAACTGGGAAGCAGCTCCACACTCAAACTGAGCTCCGCAGTCCCTCAGGTAGAAGCAAAGGTGGCACACAGAGCCAGGTACTTGAGCGAAGGGAGGGGGAGGTGGTGACAGGCAAGTAAGAAATCAAAAGAAGCAGAACAACAAAAAAAAAGCAACACTAGCAGCCAACAAATGGCACTCAGAGAGCCACCTGTCAGGTGTGTGGAATCCAAGCAGACGCTGTTTCTGGTCAAAAGACTGTGGCCGCGGGAAGCAGAGGAGGCCGAGTTGGAGTGAAGAAGGGTGGGGGGGAGTGGGAAAGCATATATCGCAAATTACCAGTTGTTTTGTCTCCCGCTGGAAGCTCTGTGAGGCTGCTTTCTCATACCCCCTGTTTGCTGGTCTCCGATAGGAGTCCAAGATGGTGGATCCGTGCTGCGTTAGCTGGTAGGGGACCTCTGCATGAATCTCTCCTCGCTGTCCATTCTCTATCAGTTTTCTCACTCCATTTGGTGCCTGGCTGAGTTCTTTATCTCTTCATTTGATGTTTTAGGGTTTCAGGATTGTTGTATTCTCTGTTCGGCTTAGTTTTTCGGATTTTTGCTGTGGAGGAACGGCGTGGTGCTTCTACCTAGGGCGCCATTTTGCCGGAACTCCTCAGTATTAAGTTTTGTCAAGAACAACAACAATAAAAAGGCATAATATTAGCAGTTAAAGATAGGTCACAGCCTTTTCTCTTTTTGAAGTACCAGAGTACAATCCGAGGTAACACACAAGAGATGAAAAGAGGTGACAAATTCCTATCAGTTGCAGTTCTTTAGAACCTGAAAAATCACTAATTCAGGATTTTATGCACCGTAAACAACCAGTTCCAATTGTAGAATCTCATCCTTTATTTCACGACCCTGGATTAAATCTCCTGTACTACTTGACATAAAAACTTCCATCCAAGTGGCCTCCCTGCTGTGTTCTTCTTTCATCTTGATCTAATACTCACTCCTATGCTGGCCCACTGCCAGATAGCTCTCTTTTGGATCCTTCACCAGAATGCTGGCAGCAATCCTCTCTAATAGAGGCCAGGGTTGACCTGGACATCTTAAGTATATTCTAAAAGAAATACCTTGTCAATAAACTGTGGTTGAAATAGAACTATTTATACTGTAAATAAACCACATCATGGGGACCAGGGGTTGCTGACTTTCAAATACTGGGTCTGGTACAACAAATTTTATTCTCAGGTGAAATGCATTCAGGGATCCAAAAGAACTGTTAAAACACAGATTATTCATGTTATACCAGATAAGAAATATACCTTAAAATTGAAGTTGAGTTAGTGAATTTATTTAGAAAATACCTGATCTTCCACCTCGGTACCACCACCACCACCACCACTACTACGACTACTACTATTGTTGTTAGTTGCTGTCGAGTCAGTTCCAACTCATAGTGACCCTATGCCCAGGCTTGTGTTATCTTCACAATCATTGCTATGCTTGAGCACACTGTTGCAGCCACTATGTCAATCCATCTCATCGAAAATCTTCCTCTTTTTTGCTGACCCTCTACTTTGCCAAGCATGATGTCCTTCTCCAGGGCCTGGTCCCTCTTGAAAACATGTCCAAAGTACATGAGACAAAGTCTCACCATTCTCACTTCCAAGGAGAATTCTGGCTGTGCTTCTTCTAAGAAGACTTGTTCGTTCTTCTGGCAGTCCATGATATATTCAATACTCTTCACAAACTCCATAATTCAAAGGCATCAATTCTTCTTTGGTCTTCCTTATTCATTGTCCAGCTCTGGCATGCATATGAGACGATTGAAAATATCATGGCTGGGGTCAGGTGCACCCTAGTCCTCAAAGTGACTTCTTCGCTTTGTAACACTTTAAAGAGGTCTTTTGCATCAGATTTGCCCAATGCAATGTGTTGTTTCATTTCTTGACTGCTTCTCCATGAGCACAGATAGTGGATCCAAGTAAAATGAAATCCTTGACAACTTCAAACTTTTCTCCATGGATCACGATGTTGCTTACTGGTCAAATTGTGAGGATTTTTGTTTCCTCTATGTTGATGTGTAATCCATACTGAAGGCTTTATTCTTTGATCTTATCAGTAAGTGCTTCAAGTCCTCTGTACTTTCAGCAAGCCAAGTTTGTGCCATCTGCAAATCGCAAGTTGTTAGTCTTCCTCCAATCCTGATGCCGAGCTCTTCTTTATATAGTCCAGCTTCTCAGATTACTTGCTCAGCATACAGATTGAATAAGTATGATGAAAGGATACAACCCTGACACACACCTTTCCTGATTTTAAAGCATGTATTATCCCCTTGTTCTGTTTGAATGACTACCTCTTTGTGTACAAGTTCCTCATGAGCACGATTAAGCCTTCTGGAATCCCTATTCTTCACAATGTTATCCATAATTTGTTATGATCTACACAGTCAAATGCCTTTGTATAGCTAATAAAACACAGAAAAACATCTTTCTAGTATGCTCTGCTTTCAGCCAAGATCCATCTGACATCAGCAATGATATCCCTGGTTCCATGTCCTCTTCTAAATCTGGCATGAATTTCTGGCAGATCCCTGTTGATGTACTGCTGAAACCATTTTTGAATGATCTTCAGCAAAATTTTACTTGTGTGTGATACTGATATTATTCAATAATTTTTGCATTCTGTTGGATCATCTTTCTTTGGAATGGGTAAAATATGGATCTCTTCCAGTTTGTTGACCAGGTAGCTGTCTTCCAAATTTCTTGGCATAGATAAATGAGCACCTCCAGCACTGCATTCATTTGTTGAACATCTCAAATGGTACTCCTTCAGTTCCTGAAGCCTTGTTTTTCACCAGTGCCTTCAGTGTAGCTTGGACTTTTTCCTTCAATATCATCGGTTCTCAAGTGTATGCTACCTCCTCAAATGGTTGAACTTCGACCAACTCTTTCTGGTACAGTGACTCTGTGTATTCTTTCCATCTTCCTTTGATGCTTCCTGTGTCATTCAATATTTTGCCCAATGAATCCTTCAAAATTACAACTACTACTATGACTAGTAAAAGTAATGATAATAATAATAACACACTTTCCTTCAACGTGTGCCCACTTTGTGCAAGGCACTGTGCTAGGTAACGTACATGCAGTATTTCATTTAATCATCACAATAAGAATACAGACCTATGGTACACATTAAAGTCACATTTTATATATGGGAAAGCCCAGCATGTGAGAAGTAAAGCAACATTCAGAAAGTTAGAGAATCCAAATGTTTATCATTCAAAACTTTTATTTCCTCTACATTTTATTTCTGTGTTTGATGAAGATGATAATGGACGAAAAGTTCAACAGAATGGGCAGTGAGTAGAAACCTAAACTGGTGTAATGCAGGCAAAACAACATTAAGCAACAGATGGAGGTAATTCTTCTCTCCATTGGCCATATTTGTTTTTCCTTCTATCTACAGCAAGTGACATATATTTCAGGACCACGCTCATGCCATTCCCTGGCAGTGATTGATGCAGTGCCCTGAAATAGATGTTATGAACTGCAGATGGAAAGGGAGGGGTACAGCCCAATCTGAGGCTCACCAGCAGAAATGTTTAATGATGGGTCTTATGCTATATTTTTGAAAGCCACATTGACAAAAAATCAACAGTAGTGTTGTTTTTAAAAAATACATCAACATGCTCTTACATTTTCCTATTTTTTAATATTTAGATTTCTATATTAGAGATGTATTTCAAGATTTAAGATTTCTATATTAAACCTAATTCCACTATTATTATTTTAAGTTTTCATATGAGGAAACCTGAAAAATCAGTTATTAAGAAAATAATACAGTCAACACAGGTTGTTAATTTTAATTTCTTCTCTATTAAATTTGATAGGGATACATAAATGAACATTTATTTTCTTTTGAAAAGCAACATAACCTCATAATATAAACATTAAATTAATATGTGGGTATGTGTGCATGTACAGCAATAGCTCCATTCCTCACTATTTATTTTCTGAACTACTCCGAACTAATGTTACAGGCCCCTAATTGGCTTCACTGCCATCCTCTCTTCCTCTCTTATATCCATCCTTTGTTCATCTCCACAAGTATCTGCACGCCAAGATTTCCATGTCACTTCCCTAAAGCTCTGTAATGGCAGTGTATTTCCAATTGGATAAATTACAAACTCCTTAACACAGCACAGAAAACCCTCTGTGATTTGACTGTTGCCAACCTTTCCAGTTTCATGCATCGTGACACAATCTGTATTAGATACTACAATCCAGGAACAAACTTGATTCTCCCACCTGCTCTTTGATGATATTTTGCCTTTGTGCCTTTGTTCATGCTAAGTCATTATCTCAGTCCAGTTGCTTTCAGCTGTCGTTAAGAAAAAAATCTAACCTAAACTGCATTAAATAATAGGAAATTAATTGGTACACGTTAATCCAGAGGCAATGTAATTTTTAGGGTTGGTTGGCTGGCTTACTACTATTCTTTTCTAACGTAAGAAAGAATGCTTGTAATTAATTAGTCAGAATTAGGTCATATGCTCTTTCCTGAACCAATTATTCACAAAGAAGATAGGACCCTTAGATCAATCAAGCTTACCCATTAATCTCATGTCAATTATCAAATGACATTGGTGTTCCTTAGTGGGAAAAGGCATAAGTGATTTTAACAACTCAATATTTATATATAACTTCCTTTATATATGTAAACTTCAAAAATGTCCAATCTTAAGTGAAAGCCACTAGTTATCTAACAAATGGGAGACTATTTGAATTGTTGCATCTACCTTATTGTTGTTGTTGTTAGTTGCCATGAAGTTGTCCCCCAACTCATGTGTGTCAGAGTAGAACTGTGCTCCACAGGATTTTCAGTGGCTGATTTTTCAGAAGCAGACAGTCAGGGCTTTCTTCGGAGGTGTCTCTGGGTAGACTTAAACCACCAACCTTTCAGTTTACAGCCAAGAACTTAACTGTTTGTGCCACCCAGGACTCCTAAACTTATTTCAATATTGTTGTTATTGCTTGGTGCTATTGAGTCAATTTCGACTCATAGAGTCCCCATGTGACGGAGTATAACTGCCCCGTAGGGTTTCCTAGGCTGTAATCTCCATGAAAGTAGACTATCGGGTCTTTCTCCCACAGAGCAACTTGGTAGGTTCAAACCACCAACCTTTTGGTTAGCAATGGAGCTTTTAACTGTTGCACCACCAGACTCCTTTATTTCAATAGAGTTTTCCTAAAAACCTCAGTAGCATTCCAATATATTTGCTTCAGGTTTATTAGGTTGGGAAGAAATTACTCAAACATCATATTTATACACAATGTCCAAGTATGGGAATTTCTGTTGCCTCACAGCATGTCTCTGTGCACTAACTACCCTCTAGTTCACAAATTAATGGCTTCAAACTCAGATAACTCAAAGTCTGGAGTAAGATGTCCTCCAGGCTACATTTCAGAGACTTCTTCAATGAGGAAGACTCATTCTTCACAGAACCACCTAGGGAACGTTTTAAGAAACAATGCTCAAACCATTCTGGAAGACAAATTAATTAAATAAGAATTCCAGGCGCTGGAACCAAAGCATCATTATTTTTTAAAAGCAATGTGCAGCCGAAGTTGAAACCAACAGGTTAACCAGAGGTATTTGCAAGAAGCTTAAGAGGTCCGATTTATATTTTACCTAATCTTTTCTTCTACAAATTCTTCTATTTTTCTGCCTCAAGCATACCAGAGCTTAAGTTTGGATTACAGTATATTTTCAAATCAAGCAAAGAACCAAATTATCACATTTACAGTTGGTTTGGATACCAACGACAGAGAGAAAGAGTATCTATTATAAAAGCTGTCTTATCTTTAGTCCCTGCATTTAAATAGGTTTCAGCTTGTCTCTTCCTTGAAAAATTTTAATGATGTCCATACAATTAATCAGCCCACTACATCCTGTTGTTTTCCTAACAAGTCCCTTAAGACATTGGTCTTCTTCTAAGCATACAATAAGCCATAATTTAACCAAATATAGTGTAAATTTATTGATTTTTAAAAAAATTTTCTAAACAGTAATTGTAGTGTTTGCCAGCAAATCAGTTCTACATGTTGGGGTATGTCACTTCCAGCAATCCAGTCCTGGCACTAGATTCTTTAATAGTTAGTGTTCTTGGTTGCAAACCATAGAAACGAAATCTGGTTAACTTAAGAAAAGGATTGTAGGGGAAGGGTAATTGGTAGCTCACAAAATGGGAAGTCTGGAGAGTCAGTCTCAGGCGGGAACAAAGGGAGATAAAGCACAAGCAGGATTTTACCAAAGGAACAACCTATCTAAGGTGGGATTTGCTGGTGCCATGACCACTGATTATTAATGGGTAATATAGGCAACATGTGATTTGGGGGCTTTAATTCTTGCTTGTCCTTCCAATGGATCTGGTTAGTTCTTACCCCTTTATCCTTTTTAGAGTCATTGCTTTTCTCTTTAGAAAAATATATCTGGAAATGATCTGATGGAAATATTTGAATTTCAATGTAAATTAGTTCTGGGTTACTCCAGTTCAGCCAAACCAGTTAAAATATTGAAATACTGTCTTTCCAGTTGATAAATAACCGCTACCAAAGCACCCTAAGTATCCTACAAGCCCACAGCTGCTCCAGGACCTCCCTCCACAAACTACCTGTCCCATAACTAAATACGTGATGGTTGACATGTCAGGGACCCTTCAGGACTGTGCTCTGAGTGGCACCCTTTTGAATGGATCAGAGCTGGGGCTTTTCTAAGCATTAAATATTTTGAATATCACCCCTGCTCCCAACTGATTGTATCTTCTTCACAAGAGGTTAGACTGGTTGCATAAACTCTCCAAGATGCCACTGAATGTAAATGGGGGTCAGGATTTGGAAGCTAGCAGTCTCACTCCAGAGCCAGAGCTCTTAAACACAAAGTCATCCTGCTTTCTTTACCCAATTAAATGAATTCCCTTCACAAAATTCATGGATGAAGAGGAAGGAGGAACCAGGGAGAGCAGGAAAGAGACTCACCAAGAGTGTCCAAGTGACCCTAAAACCATACCATGCACATTCATGGTGCCCAAAGTGGACTTTGCTGATGGGTGTCCTTGGCACTAGCACATAATTTGGCAGCTGTTTTAAAATCCTCCCTTGTTAAATTCCCTGTTTCGTATTTATATATAAAACAAGTTCTCTGCTTCATATTTGAAAGAAACAAATCAATAATAATAAAAATAACTATTCTCTACTGAATCATCATAGGTTAAACTAGAGGAGTAACTACAATCAAGGCATGAACTGAAAACAGAAACATATTTGTTCCATTATAATGGAATAAAAAAAAATGAAAATGAATAGGATTTTTTTTTTTTTTTCTGTCTTCAACCTCTGGGGGAAAGAACTTCCTTGATTCAATTAAAGAATTAAGCACTGAAGAATAACAATCTCTCTGACGAGTAGAAAAAAATTCCCACTAAAGAAATAGTTTTCTCTTCACAGGAGGATAGCTGGGTCTGAAAGTCATTGCAGGAAAATCTGTAAGTTTGTTTTAGATTTACTGCCTTTCTCAGTCTGAAAAGAATATTAACAACGGAGTTAAAGCCCAATAAGTCATAGGACAAACTGTTAAGAAAGGCATGTAGGAGCCTTCAGGCAAAATATGTTTACTGCCTAACATCTTAAGCATGGATAACATGGTGAATTTAAACTTCTAAGACAGAGGAATTATATCCAACCATATAGGCCTCCCTGAGACTTGAAATGATGAAATACATGCTTGGAATACAGTAAAAGGAAGATGTTTCAGGTTTAAAGAGATGAATTATGTAAATGAATCTATAGTTTCATGGAAATGTCTGAAACTAAGAATGAAAATATGCTAAAGTGTAGTTGAGGAAATTGAGGGATCACCAGAATACATTTTAATGCCGGTTAATGGTACATTGTTCATGCCATTGCAGAAAGTCTTTATTACATATCAGATACAGATCAATAAACTGGCCCATGAACAGACTCACACAGAACTATGAAATTTTTATTTTCTCTGGAAGTCTATTTTTTTCTGGAAAACATGCAGTAAAGTAACGTGGCTCCAGAAATTTAAAAAAAAAAAAAGTTTAAGTTTTAAAACTTTAACTAGCAAAAGCCGTACATAAATGTTTAGCTGTCTCCAGGAAACAGGTAAAAAAAAAAACATAAAAATACTTCAAATTCATCAATAAGGTAGTGTTTGCCTATAGTACAGGTATAATCTAGGCCACAATATAAAAATTCTGACATCTAAAAACTTAGTGAAAATTTGATGAAAATAACTTAATCATCAGTTTGACGATAGCATAAGTGAAACCATGACCACAATTGCATACACGTGATTATTCTATGTTACAATAAAAAAAATTGGTCTACATGGAATTCTGACAACTGTGAATAAAAAATGTATTTCACTCTATCTCCAAAACTATCCAAGAAACAGATAATCTCTGTCTGATGTCATGAACTGCCTAGCAAGTATAAAGGTAAACTCTGTCTTATGCTAAAGTAATATTTATCCATATTTCCAAATACTTAAGAAAATAGTGCTTGAATCTCATGCCTTTTGCTCTAATTTCACCCTTGCAGAACAAACGATAGTTTGTCTTCATATGTACCGAAGTATGAGGGGATTGGATCAAGATGACAGATGAAGCAACACATACAACCAGAAAAGAGAGTATACTGAACAAGTTATGCAAACATTTCTAGTCATGGGATGTGGTTTACTTCTCCCACATTTATAAATATTATTAACATTACTATTCAACTCTATGGCAAATAAACTTTGCAGCTCCGAAAACATTAAAAATAATATAGTATGTTTTTGTTGTTGGGTACCATTGAGTTGATTTGAGATATTGTAGCTGATAAAAGAATGATTTTGCACTAGTTTTTATTACAAAACCCAATATTTATTGAGTACTTATCATGTATCAGACACTATGCTATTCATTTTTCATTTGTTATTTTCTTCATTACAACAAACCTATAATGTAAAAACTATTATTTTTCTCACTTTATAAATGAGCAAACTGAAAGCCAGTAAGTTAAGTTACTCAAGTCATTTTGATTTCAAAGCCCACACTCTTAATAAATTTGCTCTACTATCAGGAAAACAAATTATTTTACTACAGAGGTCAAGTAGGCACATAATGTATGATCTGGGGCAGGTGTGAAATGATGGCGAGGATGAGATCAACGGCAGATTTGGCAAGGATGAGATCAACGGCAGATTGAAGAAAGCAACGTTCACAGGTCAAGAGAGAAAATAGATTACATACTGATATATGGCAAAGTAAAAGGGAAGCTTATTCCTAAAGATTAGATGAATCTAAAAAACAAACTTTGGAAAGTACAAATGCAAATGATCATGATGGAGAAAAAAAGGAGTTCTCATCGGTTCACTCATTTATTCATTTATTTATTTCTAGTACTGTGAGTTATGTATTATGTAAGACTCTTTATCTAAGAGTAAAATAATGATTAATTAAACATCTAGGGATTTGGTCAAGATAACGGAAGAAAATCCATATAAAATGCCTGCATATATGTACTAATACATACGAATCTATCATAACTTCATAAAGCTGGTAAACTTTAGAGGATTCTTAAAAAATAGTTGCGGTGTTCATAGAAGCTCAAACGCAGGTAGGAACTAGGAACAGATAAATGGAAAAACCAGAATAAAGAAAATTAGAGTCTAAAATGTGTACAGAATAAAACTGTGGTAGAGATAAGCACAATTCCAGCAATGCTTCAAGTTCAGAGTTAACAACTGCTAAAAGCAGGAGTGGGGCTTTGCAGCTATGATATTAATTTATTCAAATATTAAAGCCTGGCCAATACAGCCATGTCCTGTTTGGCATATTTCAATGGTTTCTGTTGTTCTTATGATTGAGACCAAAATCTTTAACCAGCTAGAGTTGTAGCATTGTCTCATTCACCCTTACCTCCCCAGCTTTATCTTGCTTTACTCTTTTCTTTGTTCTTGCTCTTTTAGCCCCATTGATCCTGTAGTGTCTCAAACCTACCATGTCACAGAGCTATCACACATATGGTTCCCTATCTCTGTAAGCCTCTCTCCTCCACCTCATCAATCCTTCATATCATAGTAAATATCACTTTCCTGACCCCTCATTATAAATCAAGTTCTTTTGCTATGTATTCTTTTAAGCTCATTTTGGTTTCCTTAATTGTGGACTGGAGTCCCTGAGTGGTGCAAACGGTTAACACACTTGTCTGCTAACTGAAAGGTTGGAACTTTGAGTCCACCCAGAGGCATCACAGAAGAAGGTCCTGGTAATCTACTTCCAAAAAGTCAGCCATTGAAAACCCTGCAGTTCTACTCTGATACACACGGGGTTACTATGAGTCTGAATCAATACCTTAGCAATTGGTAAAAACTTGTGGACTAGGTATATTAATACTGTTTTATTACCGGTACTGAGCATAGTGCCTAGGCCAAGATTAGCAGGTGTTGAAAGAATTGATGAATTTTGAGATGAAGAAGCCAGGCCTCTCCTAGCCCTCGGTTTTGCAAATCCCAGGAATTACTCTCTAAAACCAATGAGAGATTTAAATGTAGAGTTATCTTGCGTGTGAGTGTTAAGGCAAGATAAGCAGAGAGGGCTTTAAGGAACTGCCCATCTCTACAATAGACAAGAAAGGAACATAAAATGAAAAGAGGAAGATGCTTTTGCATAGGAAGGAAATAGACAAAAGTGTCACATTCCCACCCTGAGAAGTTCTTCGGGTCACTGAACATGCAGGTAAACATGAAGCCTGTCAGTAGCTGACCATGTTCATTTAGTTCTTCCATTTCAAGGGAAGCCTGGTTTAAAAATGTGGATTTCTGCTTTTATCTTTTTACTTCAGAAGTATCTTAGGATATTTTAAATCTATTAAATAGAGTAATTTTATAAACAACAGTGATTATTTTTTAAAGGTCAAAAATAAATTAAAAATCAGTGCCAAAAGTAAAAGGTATTTGATAAAATTTAACAATCATTCATTTTAAAGCTAGAAATAGAATGGAAATGTCTTAATTTTTTTTAACGGTGATCAAAAAAACATACAGCAAACATACTTAAAGGTGAGGCTTCTGTTAAAGTTTGGAAATATAAATTTTACCCAAAATCACAGATAAAAGTTATCAGCATGTTAAAAATTTTAGAGAATGCAAACAGAAAAGAAAATAAATAAATAAGAGACAAACGATTCAGAAACAGTGAGACAAAGTTATCACATTTGCAGAGGATATGATTATACAACTCAGGAAAATCAACAATGATATTTTAAAACTAATAAGAGTCCCAATAAAGTTCTTGGATTCAATCAACTTTTAAAAGTCCAATTGCCTTTACACCCACAGAAATGGCTAAAATAAAAACACTGGCAAGGATGTAGAGTAACTGAAAATTTCACACACTGTCAGTGGGAAATGGTAAAATCAATTGAGAAAATTGTTTAGAAATTTCTTAGAAAGTTAAATATATATCTAACTTCTCATTCAGTAAATCCACACCTAGCTATCCACTCAAGTGAAATGAAACTGTATGAACATAAAATGACTAGTACAAGAATGTTCCCAGCAGCCTTAGTCATAAAAGTTCCAAACTGGAAATAACCCAAATATTTATCAACAGACAGACAGATAAACAAATTTAGTATTCATACAATGGAATACTACTCAACAATAAAATGGAATAAACTACTGAAAACACAACTCATACATAATGTTGAATCTTAAAAAAAATGTGTAGGATGAAAGATACCAGATACAAAGTAGTATATACTGTGTTAATCCATGTATATTAAGTCCTAAAACAAGCAAAGATAATTTATGGTGAGAGAAATCAGGATATACCTGGGTATGACAATATGAAATGGACAGAGGCCAAATAAAACTTTCTGGGTGATAAAAACACTCTATATCTTGTTTTGAGTTGTGGTCATATGAGTGAAAACAACTGCAAAGTTCATTGATTTGAACAGTTAATATTCAACTTCTGTGCATATACTGCATGTAAATTATGCTTTACTTTCAAAAAAAAAAATCCAAAATCTTCCTTAACTACGGTAGTACCACATCATAACTATTTGGATAATGTAGTGGAAAAAGAAAATAGCCATAAACAGTATAAATACCTATGAAGATATCTGTCAAAAATATGTAAAACATATGAAGAAAACAATAATTACAAAATCTTAGTTTTTTTTTGTGTGTGCCTAGAGTAAATCTTTCAGGGTCACCATTTGCTGAGGTGGCATGACTCAAAATAAGGAGAAACAGCTGCAAGTATTCATTAATAATTAGAACATGAAATGTACACAGTATGAACACAGGAAAATTGGAAGCCATCAAAAATGAAATGGACCACATAGAGCTAGACATCATAGGCATTAGTGAGCTGAAATGAATTGGTATTGGCCATGTGAATTAGACAATCATATGGCCTACTATGTTGAGAATGACAAATTGAAGAAGAATGGCATCACATTTATCGTGAAAAAGAACATTTCAAGATCTATCCTGAAGTACAATGCTGCCAGTGATAGGATAATATCCCTATGCCTTCAAGGAAGACCAGTTAATATGACTTTATTCAAATTTATACACCAACCACTAATGCCAAAGATGAGGAAATCAAAGATTTTTACCAGTTTCTGCAGTCTGAAATTGATCAAACATGCAATCAAGATAAGAATTACTGGAGATAGGAATGTGAAAGTTGGAACAAAGAAGTATTGGTAGTTGGAAAACATGGCTTTAGTGATAGAAATGACACTGGAGATTACATGATAGAATTTTGCAAGACCAATGACTTCTTCATTGCAAATATCTTTTTTTCAACAACATAAAGAGCAACTATACACGTGGACCTCACCGGATGGAAAACACAGAAATCAAATTGACTACACGTGTGGAAAGGGACAATGGAAAAGTTCAATATCATCGGGAAGAACAAGGCCAGGGGCCAACTGTGGAACAGAGTATCAATTACTCATCTGCACGTTCAAGGTGAAACTGAAGAAAATTAAAACAAGCCCACGAGAACCAAAATACGACCTTGAGTATATCCCAACTGAATTTAGAGACCACCTCAAGAATAACTTTAATGCATTGAACACTAATGACCAAAGACGAGACCGGTTGTGGAATGACATCAAGGACATTACACAAGCAGAAAGCATAAAGTCATTAAAAAGACAGGAAAGAAGGAAAAGACCAAAACGGATGTGAGAAGAGACTGAAATTTGCTCTGACCATAGAGTAGCTAAAACAAAAGGAAGAAATGATGAAGAAAAAGAGCTGAACAGAAGATTTCAAAGGGCAGTTCAAGAAGACAAAGTAAAGTATTATAATGAAATGTGTGAAGACCTGAAGTTAGAAAACCAAAAGGGAAGAACATGGTAGGCATTTTTCAAGCTGAAAGAACGGAAGAAAAAATTCAATCCTTGAGTTGCAATATTGAAGGATTCTACAAGCTGAAGATTTCCTTATAGACCTCATTATACACAAAAACAAGAACCAGAGAGAAAAAAATAACTGTCACTACATTAAAAAAGGGAGGGAGGATGGCTGAAAGTTGAAAATATCACAAAAGTGACAAGGGGTGGACTGGAGAAAATATTTCCAATATATGTAACAGAAAACTTTCTAGTACTACTAATATAACAAAAACTCACGTGAATTGCTGCGAAAGAGACAATCTAATGAAAATAAACCTCCTGCTTTCTTCATGTATGATGTTCTTGATGTCATTCCACAACTCATCTGGTCTTTGGTCATTAGTGTTCAACACATCAAATCTATTCTTGAGATGGTCTCTAAATTCAGATGGGATATACTCAAGGTTGTACTTTGGTTCTCATGGACTTGTTCTAATTTTCTTCAGTTTCAACTTGAACTTGCATATGAGCAATTGATTGTCTGTTCAGTAGTCAACCTCTGGCCTTGTTCTGACTGATGAAATTAAGCTTTTCCATTGTCTCTTTCCACAGATGTAGTTGATTTGATTACTGTGTATTCCATCTGGCGAGGTCCATGTGTATAGTTGCCGTTTATGTTGTTGAAAAAAGGTTTTTGCAATGAAGAAGTCGTTGATCTTGCAAAATTCTATCATACGATCTCCAGCATCATTTCTATCACCAAGGTCATATTTTCCAACTACTGATCCTTCTTTGTTTCCAACTTTTGCGTTCCAATCACCAGTAATTATGAATGCTTCCTGATTACATGTTCAATCAATTTCAGACTGCAGAAACTGGTAAAAAATCTTCAATTTCTTCATCTTTGGCCTTAGTGGTTGGTGCGTAAATTCGAATAATAGTCATATTAACTGATCTTCCTTGTACGTGTATGGATATTATGCTATCACTGACAGCATTATACTGCAGGATACATCTTGAAATGTTCTTTTTGATGATGAATGCAACACCATTCTTCTTCAAGCTGTCATTCCCGGCATAGTAAACCATATGATTGTCTGATTCAAAATGGTCAAAACCAGTCCACTTCAGCTCACTAATGCCTAGAACATCAGCGTTTATGCATTCCATTTCATTTTTGATGATTTCCAATTTTCCTAGATTCATACTTCGTTCATTCCTTGTTCCAATTATTAATGGATGTTTGCAGCTGTTTCTTCTCATTTTGAGTTGTGCCACATCAGCAAATAAAGGTCTTGAAAGCTTGACTCCATCCACATCATTAAGGTCGACTCTACTTTGAGAAGGCAGCTCTTCCCCAGTTGTCTTTTGAGTGCCTTCCAACCTGGGGGGGCTCATCTTCCAGCACTATATCAGACAGTGTTCCGCTGCTATTCATAAGGTTTTCACCGGCTAATTCTTTTCAGAGATAGACTGTGAGGTAGTTCTTCCTAGTCTGTCTTAGGCTGGAAGCTCAGCTGAAACCTGTCCACCATAATTTGATACTAAGCTTTCATTGAAAAAATGCACAAGGATAACCAAAAATATGTTGAAAATAAAAAGACGGGAGTGATCCTAACACATGCAAAGATATGCTATAAATCAAAGTAATTAAAACTGTACGATAACCTTTCAAAGAATAACAAAATAAACCAAACCAACATAATCAAGAGTCTAGAAAGACACACACACATACAAACACACATCTGTATATGAAGTTGCATCTAAGATTTATAATGAACGTTAAGAACAATATTAGGAAAATCAGCTACAGCTGATTGTTGAAGGGTGGAAGGTTGTGCTCCCTGCATTACATGTAAAATTTTTCCAGCTTATTTAAAGAACTAGATATAAAAAAGCAAAATTATAATACATTATACTCAAAAATAAGAACCACAGAACCACTGGTATCTGAATATCAGTGGCATAGCTTCCATAATGTGCCTCTGACCCAAGACATGGTATTTTCAATCACCTCATATGCATGCGAAAGCTGGACAATGAATAAGGAAGACTGAAGAAGAATTGAAGCCTTTGATTATGGTGTTGGCAAAGAATATTGAATATACCATCGACTATTAGAAGAATGAACAGATCTGTCTTGGAAGAAGTACAACCACAATGTTCCTTAGAAGCAAGGATGGTGAGACTATGTCTTACATACTTTGGACATGTTATCAGGAGGGATCAGTCCCTGCAGAAGGACATCATGCTTGGTAGAGGGTCAGTGAAAAAGATGAAGACCCTCAACGAGATGGATTGACACAGTGGCTTGCAACAATGGGCTCAAGAATAACAACGATTGTGAGGATGGCACAGGACTGGGCAGTGTTTCATTCTGTAATACATAGGATCGCTATGAGTCAGAACCAACTTGACGGCACCTAACAACAACAACATTGAAAATAAACAAAAACTGCAAATAGGTGATCACAAAAAAAGAAACAAAAACATCAGACAATACAATATATACCAACAAATAAAAAATAAACATATAAAAGATGCTCTACAACATTAATAATAAAGGGAATGTAAATTAAAAAGATTATCATTTTAAACCATCTGATGGACAAAGACTGAAAATCTTATATACTCAATGCTGGGTAGGAAAACAAGGATTTGAATATTCTGCTGGTGGAGTATATTTTGTTGGTGCCCTTTTGTATGAAAATTAGAAGTATATAACAAAATTTAAAATTTGCTTTCAACTTGACTAAGTAACTCCACTTCCAGATGTATCCTATGGAAACACAAACGTCCATAAATATGTTTGTTTATATCAGGATTATTGGATTGTTTTTCCTAGCAAAAATATGTAAACAACATAAATGTTCAACTTCAAAAGAACATTTAAGTGAATTATAGTGCATTGATACTATGGAAAACTCTATAGTACTTTTAAAGAATAAGTTAGACCTATATATAGTAAAAAAGTATGATATCCAACATATATTGTTAAGTAAGAAGCAAGTTGAAGACCAACATGCATAACACAACCCCATTCATATTAATATTTTTTAAACTTGCATATATACATAAACTCATATAAATTCATGCTTAAAGTCTTTCTTTTTCCAAAGAAAATCTTTAAATTTGGTTATCTCAAAGGTGGGGTTTAGGGAGAATTTGGGGAAGAATTTTTCTACTGTTATATCTGCAGTATGATGTTATTGATTTTTGTTTCACAAGAATGTGAACAGTAATCTTAGTTATATTTAAAAAAATTAAAAAAGAAAAGTTACAAAGACTAAAGCAATTATCTTTCCCTTGAGGATTCCACAATCTGGTAAGAAACACAGAAACACGTTTTGTAAAAATTCAAAATTACAAAGAAAGTGTCTTAAATGGTATATGTCTAAGTTGCCATGAGCAGTTGATTCTAAGCTGCCCATGAACATTGCAGTGAAACATCCCAGGATGAACAGAAGTTTGCCAAATCAATTAAGAGAAATTCTGTAGTCTTACAAAGCTAGCGATGAGGTGTTTTGGGAAAGTTAATTGATATGACAGCATAGATTATTATGTCAGATTATAGATGGATGCTCACAAAAGATGGAAGAATATTGCTGCAGCTCATAAGTTTCAGTGGCCCTAAAGAAGGATGCATTTGGATTATGGTGTTGGCGTAGAACACTGAATATCCCATGGACTGCCCAAGAATGAACAAAACTGTCTTGGAAGAAGAACAACCAGAATGCTTCATAGAAGCAAGGATGGCCAGACAGTGTCTCACATACTTTGGACATGTTGTTAGGAGGGATCAGTCCCTGGAGAAGTACATCATGCTTGGTAAAGTAAAGGGTCGTTGAAAAAGAGGAAGATCCTCAATGAAATGGATTGACAGTGGCTGCAACAATGGGTTCAAACATGGCAGAGATTGTGAGGATGGCACAGGACGAGGCAGTGTTTTGCTCTGTAGTACAAAGGGTCACTATGAGTCAGAAGTGATTCAACAGCACCTAACAACAACAACAAGGAAGGAATGGGATGAGGGAAAATACACCTAAGAGCTGTATTCAAGGTTCATCTCAAATATTTCCTCTTCTATAAACTTCCATTTATTAGACCAGTGGTACCTCCAGCTATGTTCTATTAACCTCTATAAACTCTTAAAATGTATGAAAAATACTGTGTTTGCATGCCTATACATGCCCTCTGCTCCTGCCTCTAGAGAAAATGATCAATAGCCTTCATCAGATTCTCAAAAAGGTTAAAATTACATGCACAAAGGTTTAGCACTGTTGCTTTATGCAAAACAAATTTTCCTTCCACTATGCTCACAACTTTTTAAAATTCTTTATCATAGAATTTTTCACATTGTTTGGTACATATTTGGATATCAATAAATGTTTCTTATAATTAATTAACACTTCTATATGTTGTGTTAAATATTAAAAAAAAAAAAAATCCCCTTCGCTTTCTCCAGAACTTGTGTTCTAATAGCAAGACAAGAAAATTATTTTTATTACTGACAAAAAAATGCTCATATTATAAGCATACTAGCAACTATGTATCTGCATAACCTTTAAATGCAATTCGTATCTATGTGTAAATACCATTCATCTCAGAACACTGAAGTCACATCATTACCCATTTGCAAGCCTCCAATGCCTTATCATCTCACCCAAAATAAAATCGAAGCTCCTTGCCATGATCTAATGGCCCCACATCAACTTTTATCCTGCTCCTACTCTGATTTCATCTCTTAAAATTTTCCCCCTCACTCATTTCAACTTATTCATACTCAAGCATGCCATACTCATTCCACCTCAGATCCTTTACACTCTCTGTTCACTCTGCTATATTCTTCTTACAGAGCTCCATCATTTCCTCCAGGTCTCAAGTATAATGCTTTATTATTATGTGGCCATTCTTCATCTCATTATCTAAAATAGCATCCCTCCATCTGCTTCTATATTCTGATCAGCTTTTTCTCCAGAGCACTTACTACCACTTGGCATATAACATGTATGTGGTATGTCTGTATATTTATTTACTTAATATGTTTATTTGCTTATTATCTATCTATACCCTGTTAAAGGAGCCCTGGTGGTGCAGTGATTAAGCACTCAATTGGAAACTGAAAGATCGGTGGCCGAGGAAGCAAAACCGGAAAAATAACCGAGTAGAACTGCCCCACAGGGTTTCCATGGCTGCAATCTTTAAGGAAGCAGACTGCCACATCTTTCTCCCATGGAGCAGCTGATGGGTTCAAACTTTGGAGTGAACTGCAACAATAACCGGATCCGGAAAAATCATGGGTCAAAGCCCTGCTAGAAACTTAATCTCCCTATTAGAAAACAAAGGCAGTGTGTGCATTGCATAGCAACCAGATCTCTTGCCCGTCAGATTTTGAGCAGAGTCGGAAAATAGCAGTGCCCGGATTGAAGATGCTGGCTGACTGCACAGCTTTGAAAGTGGGTGGCGCTGCATAATCCTGACAATAGTTGAATTTCACACATCAGGCCCTTAAAAGGGCTGACTACACCTCTTCCAAGTCTCCCATTCCGGGGCTTCGACTCGTAATTTTTCCCATTCTGGTTATTGTTCCAGATCACCCAAATTGTAAAAATTAGAGTGGTTCTGGTTTCGCTTCGTTGGTCATGACTGAAGCCCTAGTTCAAACCCATCAGCTGCTCAGTGGGAGAGCGATGTGGCAGTCTGTTTCAGTAAAGATTACAGTCTTGGAAACCCCACGTAACAGTACAACAGGGTCACTATGAGCGGGAATCAACTTGATGACATTTCTTTTTTTTTTTTTTTAATACCTGGTTAGAAGGATCCCTGATGTCACAGTGGTTAAGTGCTTGGCTGCCAACTGAAAGTTCAGTGGTTCAAACCCACCAGCTGCTCCATGGGAGAAAGATGTGGCAGTCTGCTTCCTTAACGACTGCAGCCATGGAAACTCTGTGGGGCAGTTCTACTCTGTTCTGTAGGGTTGTCATGAGTTGGAATCAACTCAATGGCATTGAGTTTATATCCCATCAGAATGTAAGTTTCATAAAAGCAAGGAGTTTATTTTGTTCACTGTTTATCCTCAGTGTTTAGAAGAGTGCCTGACACATAGCAGGTACCCAATAAATATCTGTTAAAGGGTAAGTGAAATATTTCAATAACATTAATGGCTATAGATGAAACAGTCATATTTAGCAGGGTTTCATTAGACAAATAATGTTATACAAAAATAACACATAATTAAAACTTCGTTTTCCTCTTATATTCAATATTATTATATTATTATTCAAGCAGTGTATTCACTTTAAAGGGCATGTAAAATGATTTAGATGACTGATTAAAGTAATCTTAAATGAATGAATCATTTTTTAATTTGATTTTCAATAAGTCAAAAATACTAATGTCTTATTATCAGTACTAGTGCTGGCAAGCAATAAAATATATATCACTGTGTTCTAAAATCAGAGAATCACTGACATCCCATAAATAGTATTCTAGACTAGAAGCCAAACAGCATTTAACTTGTTCACAATTCTATTTTTAACTCTGCATGATCTGAAATGTGCTGCTGCACAAGTCATTTATCTTTTCTAACCTTAGGTTGTTGCTCCTTAAAACAAAGCTAATACAACATGCCGCCATTTACAGTTTCTCATGCATTTGGCAATATTGAGAAAGGTAATATAACTCTAACCACAGGCTAATTTTGTACTTGGGAATTGCTACCAAAAGGAAGAAATTCCTTCAGTGTAAAGCTTTCAAAGTGAACCCAGAAATATATATTAATGTTTGCAAAATGAAAGTAACATAATTACAAATGCATGGTAAAGAAGGAAAGGACTCGGGGTCAGGCAGACCTCTGTTTGAATGTTGACTCTATACTTGTCTTAGTTATCTAGTGCTGCTGTAACAGAAATACCATGAGTGGAGGGCTTTAACAAACATAAATTTATTTTCTCACAGTCTAGGAGGCTAGAAGTCAGAATTCAGGGTGCCAGCTCCAGGGGGATGCTTTCTCTCTATGTAGGCTCTGGAGGAAGGTCCTTGTCATCAGTCTTCCCCTGGTGTAGGAGCTTCTCAGCACAGGGACTCCGTGTTCAAAGGACATGCTCCACTCCCAGTGCTACTTTCTTGGTGGCATGAGGTTCCTTTGTCTCTCTGCTTACTTGCTTCTCTTTTTTAATATCTCAAAAGACTGACTCAAGATACAACCTAATCTTGTAGATTGAGTCCTGCCTCATTAACATAACTGCCTCTAATCCTGCATCATAAACATCATAGAGGTAAGATTTACAACACATAAGAAAATCACATCAGATGACAAAATGGTAGACAATCACACAACACTGGGAATCACGGCCTAGCCAAGTTGACACACATCTTTGGGGGACAAAGTCAATCCATAACATTATTTCTTAACTGAATGCAAGAATAAGGGAAAAGTTAAACTTCATGGAATTCTAATAGTTTCTCTCTAAAGAAGAATAACAAACACTCTTTCAGAGTACCTAGCCTAGTGCAGGCACATGGCAGGTGCTGAATAAACATTAGTTTTTTTTTCTCCCTTCCTAAGGAATATCAAATGGGCCTTGCACCAGAAATAAAATCATGGGTCCAATGAAAAGATAAGCTTAAACAACAATCTCTGTATGAGGCATGTGTGATAGGTTCTAAAATGAGCTGTTAAGGTTTCAATTATTTTTTTCTAAATTAGCTGGTATTCTCCATAATACAGTTGCACTAACAAAATGCATACTTTATTACAGAACTGAATATTAAAATGAGAAAAGTATGAGGACTTCGAAGGTCCCAAATCCAGCTATTCAGCATTTAGTTTTTTTTTGCCTTTTAAATATTCTTTATAGATTATTTTTTTTAATTCCAAAAGGTATGTATGCTCCTTTATCCAAACTCTGATAACAAAGTTGACAGCCTAGAGAATATTTTCCCACTCTTTTATGCACTCTCATACAAACATTTATATATAACTTTTTTTTATTACATCTACTTTATATATATCTTGAAATATATTTTGGAATATGTCATATCAACAGATACAAATCTAACTAGGAATGACTATATAATTTATCATCCAAACCAAGAAAGGCCATGCTATTAATAATTATATTTGGATAGCAGTCCTAAACTGAGTCTGTCCTGGGGAAATGAGGGTGTATAGTCACACCAGTTTGAACTCACTGGTACTTTCATAGTGTTCCATAATACAGTTATTCCATAATTCAGTAAATATTTTCTTAATTGATATTCATTGATACGGCTTCTATTTTAGGCCACTTGTAAAAAAAAAAGTGCTGTAATAAATATACATAACAAGAGCATATTTACACATTAATATAATTTCACAGACATCGAAATTTGATTTTTAAATTTGTGCTGGGCTTCTGAGAGTGAATAATGCCTCAGCATTAATTTAATTCTCTATTTTATCATGATTATACTACTTAGTTATTTTTCCCATTTTTTTCTCAAGTTTTGCATAAGTCTAGGAAGCTAATGGTATATAATAATAAGATTGTTTCTTAACTTAAGCTGTATACCCCCCACAGGCTGGTTATAGCTTGATCCTGAGACCAGGCTGGTGTAGTAGACTTCATCTGTAATATGTCAGATATATATCAGGTCTTATAGCAAGGAAAAGCAGAACAGGGTGGGGGCATACTATGACTCTTAAAATTTCTGCTAGCACATGACATACTTCCTTTAATTCGTATGTCATTGGCCAAAGTAATTCACAAGATCATGCCTGAGTTCATCAGGAGAGGGACATTTACAATCCTCCCATAAGGAAGTGCATCAAAGGTAGATGACAGAAATAACATTGTAAGAATTCATTTTAATATAGAAATGTGAATGTTATACAAACACACACATATAAAATGCCTTTACTGTTATGCTCTCTGTGGTAGGCATAATAATGTCTCCTCCCCCAAGATGTCCACATGCTAATCCCCAGAATCTGTGAATATACTATGTTACATGGCAAGCTGTCGAGAAAGAATTCAAGTTGCAAACAGATTTAAGGTTGCTAATGATCTGAGACTAAAATAAAAAGATTATCCTGGTTATCCAGGTGGATTCAGTGTACTCATAAGGCTCCTTTAATGTGGATGAGGGAGAGAGTGTGTCAGAGATTTGAATATGCTATGCCACTGGCTTTGAAGGAGGAGGAGGACATGAGCCAAGGAATGCGGGTGGCCTCTAAACTGAAAAGGCAAGGAAATGGATTCTCCTCTAGAGCCTCGGGAAGTAATGCAGATGTGCCAACATCACGATTTTAGCCCAGTCAGACCTACTGCAGACTTCTGACCTCCATAGCTGTAAATTAATAAATTTCTGTTGTTTCAAGCCAATAAACTTGTGGTAATTTCTTATAGCAGCAACAGGAAACTAATATATAGTTTGGTACCTAAAGTGGGGTGCTACTGAAACAGCTACATATGTAAGGGGATAAGAGAAGGAACTAGTAAAAAAAAGACTTTGAGAGAATGACCTTTTTGTTACAGCTGTTTGTATCATCTGGAATTTGTTTTTGTATTTGGAATAAGACAGAGATAGTACCTTTTTATTTTCTTCCAGATTAAGTCAACTGTTCTAACAACTTCAAGTCTTCTTCTTTCCTTAGTTACTCTACCTTCAAATTCTTACTTTTTTCTTTCTTTTCATTTCTTACTTCTCCTCTCCCTGAGCTAACCAAAAGATCAGGATATCAAATCAGACACACATGAATCAGAGATCTCACCCAGTATCAAGCTTAACTAATAAGTCAAGGCAACAAGCTAACAGCAGGTATAAGCAAAGCAGGAAGAAATCTGGGACATCAGTTGCAGCTCACCAGATCATCCTTTTATTCATCAGACATGTTTTCTAGTCCTGAATAGCAGACAGTGTCTCTGTATACGGCATATGGGTTACCTCACACAGCAGGGAATATTTAAGTTGTAAACATCTCTGGTTTATATTCAGATAGATGCATCTTATTTGACATATTTCATGGAATCAAACCTCATAAATTCTGTTTGTTTACCATTGGTGCAAATAGTTTACCCACTTGGCTGCTAACTGAATGATTGAAGGTTCAAGTCTACCCAGAGGCACCTCAGAAGAAAGGTCTGGCAATCTACTTCCAAAAAATCAACCACTGAAAACCCTACAGAGTACAATTCTACTTTGACACACACGGGGTTGCCATGAGTCAAAATCAACTGAAAACAACTGGTGTGGGGGGGCTTGTTTACCCTAAGCAATCCTAAACTAAAGATATCCTTCTAAAAGCATTCCATTGATAAAGATTTGCCTCCTACTAAATATCATTAGTTTATTCTCTAAGAGCTCCAACGAGATTAAACTGGATCACCTGACTTCTTCCCTGAAATCATCTCCCTGAAAAAAAAAAAAAAAAAGGATTAGAGGGGAGTTGCTTTAACTCGTCTTTCCTCCCCTCTCGACCAAGAAACTCCTAAGTCTGTTTCTTTTTTCCAGAAGTGTCACTCATGTGGTAAAAAAATAACTGACATAGCTGTAAAAATGAAATGGTATTCCAGCTAGGAAAACACAAATCCCTATTCAAGTCACTGTTTATTATATGAATTTTGTTGTAATACCTCAGACGAGGCAAAAGTACATCTAGCAATTTTATTTCAGGTGAATTGTACTATGGAATTTTCATGCACTACTACCTTCCTTGCCTCTCGAAACTTCTCTCTTTACTTTCCTTATGAATCTGCTCCAGCCATATAAGCCTTTTTTGAGACATTCATAACATGATCCTTTCTGTTTCAGAATTTATGTGCCTGCTTTTCCTTCAAATTACGGAAGCTTGTCTCTAGATCTTCACATCACTGGCTGGTCCTCAATATTCAGGTCTTGCCTCAAATATTTCCTTCTAAAAGAAGGGGATCCCACACTAAATAAGTGCCTTTAAACATTCTCTGTGCCATCACCTGTTTTGTTTTTGTTTTTTCATTCATCTGAAATTATCATCAGGTTTCCTGTTTTGTTTGTTTGCTTAATTGTATATTGTGTCTCTTTTCTTATCAGAAAGTAAACTAATGGGATTAGGGCTCTTTTTTCAGGTGTAATTTCCCTAGCACCTGGAAGAATACTTGGATAACGTAGGTGCTTAAAAATATTTTGACAGGATGGATGGATAGATGGATGGATGGATGGATGGATGGATGGATGAATTTGATTACCCTTTAATCAACCCTCATGTGCAAATAAGGAAGATGACAAAAACTGTCATCCTCATTTTACCTTGAATTACCCACTCTGAGCAGGTGACAAGAACTGCCCTCTGCCTGCGAAGTTACTTGCGTCCATATTTTAAGTTGCATGTCCATACTCTGTATAAATATGTAGGCAGCATCTCAGTCACCAGTATTTTCAGCGGACTACAAAATTCTATTTTGTTGCTGTTGTTCTGTTTTGTTTTTCAAGTTTCTTGGTAAGATCTTCACCCACGTTTCCTTATCAATTTTTACTTCATTTCCTGATTTTGTGCTGTCTAGATAATCTTCTCTGGACCCCTAATTTCTGTTTGCCAATTATGCATTCTTGATTCCTGTATTAGATCTCTCTGATTCACCAAGTAAGTAAATGTCTCCTTCACTTACACGCTCTGCTCTCAGGTCCCAGGTCAAAGCTTATAACACCTCAGCACTTTAGTTCTAAACCCCTAATAGAAATCACATGTATGTACCCTTGATAGTTCATCTTGAACGTCTCTTTATATATTCCATTTTTTTTTGTCTTATTTTTCCAACTCCAATAAAATAACAAGAAGTAGGTGTGGATGTAAGGATTGAATGTGCCTCTCAGTAAAGTCTAGCACAACAGACTAGCATAAGATACACATAGAAGATCCCCAAAAGCCAGAGAATATCATCTCTGAGTTTATTTGATGTTATGCTCCTTAAAAACACCAAAAAAGCCAAACCCATTGCTGTCTATCTATTTTGACTCATAGTGACCCT
This sequence comes from Trichechus manatus latirostris, assembly GCF_000243295.1. Classification (NCBI taxonomy): domain Eukaryota; kingdom Metazoa; phylum Chordata; class Mammalia; order Sirenia; family Trichechidae; genus Trichechus; species Trichechus manatus. The sequence goes on from NW_004443945.1 coordinate 32,243,647, forward strand.
ATAGGACAGAGTAGAACTGCCTTATAGGGTTTCCAAGGCTGTAATCTTTACGGAAGCAGACTGCCACATATTTCTCCCACAGAGCTGCTGGTGGATTCAAACTGCCAATCTTTCGGTTAACAGCCAAGTGCTTAACAGCTTCACCACCAGCGCTCCTTATGCTCCTCAAAAATAAAGCCACTGCTGTCAAGTCAATTCTGACACATAGAGACACTACAGGACAGTGTAGAACTGCCGCATAGGTTTCCAAGGAGTGGCTGGTGGATTCAAACTGTCAACCTTTTGGTTAGCAGCCGAGCTCTTAACCACTGCACCATGCTCCTTAATCCTACATAATTTCCTAATTTTTCAACCAACATATAATCAGATACTAAACTATCAGATGTTTGCAGCAGAAAGGACAATTCTTTCTACAAGAGAACTATGCATCTCTTAACGAGATCTCTTGAGTAAATCCAAGGCCTGAAAATACATGGATGTAGAACATGGGTATATTTCCTATAAGCAGATCAGGAGAGTATTAGGGAATTAATCAGTGTCCCTATGCAAAGAAGCTTGAAAATTTTAACTCAAATTTAATATCTAATATAAGCAATGTTGTGGAATTTTATTATGTACAAACAAAAACATTTTTTTAAATGATGAAAATTTTCTCTCTTACATGTTAATAACACATTTCATTTTGTTCTTTGAGATTTTGAAATGGCCTACACCAAGATATCAGTATAATAGCCTTAATTCAGTCACTATAATAAAAAATCCTAAGAAAATAGAATCTGTGTGATACCCACAATGAATACAAAGACTTATTTATAATGAATGCTATGCCTTTGGAAAAGAGGGTCACTGTGAATTTCCTCAGTAGATTTACTGATAACCTTGTCTACAAATTCTTCTAGGTTATTTTCAATTAACTCTTGGTGGATATTTATCTGACAGTCTGTTGAAACTATTTTTGATTAATGATTTGTCTAACTATTTTCTTTCTCTTTGAAATGTACTAAATTCTACTTGCTTCTCTGTGTGCTAACAGTCTCCACAAAGTATATTCTAGGTTATCAATTATGTTCTGGAACTATGTAACTAAACTGTTAGCTATTTTTTTAAAGATTCTGTCAGAGAATTTTAAAAGTGCATTAATTAAAAATTTCTGTTTCTGACATCTATGGTGTATAGGATATTTTTTATAACAAAACTATTCAAAAATTATTCTAAAACATATGGTAGATGCAAGAGCATGTATCTTCTATATGTAACTATATTTCATTCCTAAATAGGGCTTGACATTCTTTTGGGGTTGAGCTTTTCTAAATGTTAAGAATAAAAGAATAATTATAAAAAGCATATTCACTTTCTGTCTTAATTTGGGAATTATTTATTTTCTAACAACTCTTCCAAAAAATCTTGCATTTTCGCCAGTTGTATGACTCAGAGTAACACTTTCTAGTTGCTATAGCAAACAATCCAAAATCATGTTTGCTTAATTCGATAAATGTTTATTTGTCATTTACAAAGTCCAATACAGATGTTCCTGGCTGGGCTATCCTTCTGGACAGTTCTTTCCAAGAAAATGATCCCAGAGTCCAGGCTCCCACCAACGTATGATTCCGCTGTCTTGGAGCACCTCACTTCCAGACAGGGTAAGAAAGTGAGATCATGGAAGATTATCTCTTTCATGGCCAGGATATAATAATTTCCCTCTACTTGTTAACTAAAGCCATGGCTCCAATCTAGCTGCATGAGAGGCTAGAGAATATAATCTTCCTCTGTGCTCAGAAAGAGAAAAAGGAGATTGTTGAGTCTCTAGCAAGTCTCTGCCATACAAGACATAGCAGTCTAGAACACTATAAAGGAAGTAAATATTGGCATTGGGAATAAATTCATCAGTGATAGTTTGTTTTACTAAAATGGTCCTAAGAAGGATCTTGGTTCATGTAACTAGATTTTAAAATGTAATATTTTTATTATTTGTGCATAACTCTGAAAAAAGAAGTGAGTCTATTGAATTTCTTAGGAGATACATTTTACTCAATAAAATGTTTTCCTAAAATATTGAGTGACAGTCAGTATTTAGAAATCATCCAAGATTCAATATCATACATACTTTAGAAAACAAAACAGAACAAAATTATGCACAGTAAATGGTTACACTTCAGTGGTTGTATTACATATTGGATATAACTGTCATGTACTTATGAATGGGGCACACAAATAATCGCCTACAGTTGATTCTCTGTTTTATGTATTTTGTATGAAATCAGCATTTTGTAAGGAATTAGTTTTGTCAAAGAATATAAATAATCCAAATAGAAAAATACTATTTTATCAAAGCCTGGTTGGAATTTTCAGTATTTCTAACACCGAATTCACTAGAATGAAAACGGTTGTAGTTTCTAACCATTAAGCAAGCTTTTGTAATCTACCCATTAAAACTCATCAGGAAATACAATATAATTATGTTAATAAAATTATATTCCTACAAGCATAAATTTGTAGTCTCTCTAAAAATATTAAAGCATAAGGTTTACAGGAAACTTGGCCTGAAGTTTTACATCAACCTAATCTAAAAATAAGTTTTAAAAATACACTTTTTTCATCAATCTTTGGGTTGGTTTGAATTTGATATTTGATTAATATTGTAATGTCTGCTAAACCAGCAAAGCTCTCCAGCACGGCTTGGCAATATTTCTCTAGCAGAATTTTGTTGCACTCTACTTTTGTTTATAGGCAATTACAATTTTGGAAGCATAGGAAAGTATTTATAAGTGAAGATTTATATATGACCCATGACTTTATATGACTTGTCACCAAAATTCCTTGCTGAAAAGAAATTCATGATTAATGCATAATAAATACAAGACTGAAGAATCAACATCTATGAATGTTAAGGACTAAAACTGAAATAATTATTATCAAAATGCGTCATATCCAGGTAAACAAGAGATGCATCATGAACTCTGCTTGTGACGATGCTGTAAAGCAAAAATTCTTGTTTGCATGATGTTATTTCTAGTCAGGATTGGGTAGTGTTTCATTCTGTTGTACATAGGGTCACTATGAGTCAGAACTGACTCAACAGCACCTGACAGCAACAACATTTCTAGTCAAGGCCAACTACCTATTTCAATATCATCTATGTGGTTAGCGATTTCATTAAATCCATTGCACAGGTACCTCTGTAATTGTGGGTCAGTAGAACAATTACCAGTCATTAATCATCATCTCCAGAAAAGTCTACTGCCCAACAGCACTTGCTTTTTTCTCCACAGAAAAATACCAAATGATATTTAAATCCACAGACAAAAAAAAAAGACCCTACTTTTCTTTGTATTGAAAGAATTTATCCATCTATTTCTATACCAGATACTTAATACAGTTATAATTTGTTAAAGTTATATCCTATCTATTACTAAAGAAAGAATATGATATAAAGTAGCTATATAATCATAATTAAAAATGATTAAAGTAACAAAAATGTAACATAGGGAGATAAAGAAAGAAAGAATGATACGTGTTTACCTAGGTAAAAGAAGCTACCACAAGAAAAGGCAAAGCTGATGTTCTTCCTGTAAGCCTAAGAATAGCAAAGGCAGAAAACATCATCGATTGCACTATGAAAAGAAAGCATACCATTTCACAAAAATAGAAAAGCTTGCGGAATTCCAGAGAAAAATTACCATATGTGAATTGATTGTACTTAAACCATTAAAAGACTTTGGTGTATAAGATTTAGGACTTTTAATAAGAGGATATATCATTGATATGTGATGTATTTCATCTATTGACAGGAAATTTGGAAGATAGCTACTTGGCCAACCAACTGGGAGAAATCCTTATACATGTCCATTCCAAAGAAAGGAGATCCATCAGAATGCGAAAAATATCGAACAATATCATTCATATCACACACAATTAAAATTTTGCTGAAGGTAATTCAAAAATGGCTGTAGCAGCACATCAGCAGAGAACCACCAGAAATTAAAGCTGGATTCAGAAGAGGACGTAGAACAAGGGATATCATTGCTGATGTCAGATGGATCTTGGCTGAAAGCAGAGGATACTAGAAAGATGTTTACCTGTGTTTTATTGACTACGCAAAGGCATTTGACTGTGTGGATCATAACAAATTATGGTTAACATTGTGAAGAACGGGAATTCCGGAGCACTTAATTTGTGCTCATGTAGAACCTGTACATAGACCAAGAGACAGTCCATGGAACAGAATATGGGGATACTGTATGGTTTAAAATTAGGAAAGGCGTGTGTCAGGGTTGTATCATTTCACCATATTTATTCAATCTATATGCTAAGCAAATAATCTGAGAAGAAGCTGCACTATAGAAAGAAGAATGTGGCATTAGGATTGGAGGAAGTCTCATTAACAACCGCAATATGCAAATGACACAACCTTGCTTGCAGAAAGTGAAGAGGATTTGAAGCACTTACTGGTGAAGATCAAAGACTACAGCCTTCAGTATGGATTTCACCTCAACACAAAAAAAAACAAAAATCCTCACAACCAAACCAATAAGCAACATTATGATAAATGGAGAAAAATTTTGAAACTGTCAAGGATTTCGTTTTACTTGAATCCACAATCAGTGCCCATGGAAGCAATAGTCAAGAAATCAAATGATGCGTTCATTGCATTGGGCAAATCTGCTGCAAAAGACTTCTGTAAAATGTTAAAAAGCAAGATGTCACTTTGAGGACTAAGGTCCACCTGACCCAAACAATGGTATTTTCAGTCTCCTAGTATGCATGAGAAAGCCGGACAATGAATAAGGAAGAGTGAAGAAGAATTAATGCCTTTGAATTATGGTGTTGGCAAAGAATATTGAATATACCATGGATTGCCAGAAACACAAACAAATCTGTCTTGGAAGAAGTACAGCCAGATTGCTCCTTAGAGCACTTCTTAGAAGCAAGGATGGAGACTTTGTCTCACTTACTTTGCACTTGTTATCAGGAGGGACCAGTCCCTGGAGAAGGACATCATGCTTGGCAAAGTAGAGGGTCAGCAAAAAAGAGGAAGACCTCAATAAGATGGACTGACACAGTGGCTGCAACAATGGGCTCACACACAGAACAATTGTGAGGATGGTGCAGGACTGGGCAGCATTTTGTTCTGTTGTACATGGGGGTCGCTATGAGTCAAAACTGAATCGATGGCACCTAACAACAACACCATCATTGATATGTGAGAGCATTAGAAGATCAAGGGAGACCACTTATTTGTGGACAAATAAAGTCCCATGTAACAAAGGACTATTGCTGGATGGATTGATTTCAATGTCATTAATGTTTATGAAATCACAGATTCTTTTCCACAAATCATTATCTTTTAATAACTCCATCTTGGAGACACTGTAGATGGTGACCCTAAAACAGAAAAAGAACCCAGACTTCTGAATTTGTTTGGAAATCAGTGGGGTTGAACTATTCTTTGTTTATTTTAAATGAGTGTCAATATATCACAGGCTTAACGAGAGTTATATCACCAGTACAACTTTACAGATGAGCCTATAATGTTCTCATTCATTGAACACCTACTGTGGACAAAACTGGGAACAACACTGTCTTTTGAGTTCAAAGTCCTTTAGGAAAAGCATATGTGTAAACATAAAATAAAACACTATAAGTGTAGCAAAAGGCACATGTATAAGATACTTCCATGGAAAAAAGGTGAATTTGAATATTTAGAATTCAGAAGTATTAATAATGGTTTTCTAACTGGTAAAGGACAGAAAACAATTCCAGAGAGAGGGAATAGAATATATATAGCACTCCGAAGCATTAAGCAGAATTTTCAAGAAATTACTTAATTTAATATTTCTGGACAGTTAACTGTTGAAAATGAGGACATAAGTAGTTGGTTGGAAGCCATATTGCAACAGATGCCATCTTAGGAATGTTTTAACTTTTCTGTAGACTTGAATGTTTCTCAGTCAGTGTAACAAATAGGTACAGTATACAGATATTGACCTCCTCAATCCTGGTAGCTAAGAGCTATGATTACCAGCCAAAAGGTCAGCAGTTCAAATCCACCAGGCACTCTTTGGAAACCCTATGGGGCAGTTCTACTCTGTCCTATAGGGTCGCTATGAGTTGGAATTGACTCGATGACAATGGGTTTTTGGGTTGGGCCAGTCCTGGTGCAGCCAGGAGGGGCCGAGAGGTAAGGAGTCTGAAGGGCCATAACTCTTTGATCAAGAACAAAATAGTTACCTTCATCTGACCCAAAGTTTCTTTAAAGTAGTATGATTTGTTATGTGTTCATGATAAAGACATTAGGATGTCCTGCCATAGATGATGAGAGTCAATAAAAGGTTTCAAGTAGAAGGAAAATAATCATACTTGCCTTTTGGAAAGTTTAATTAGGTGGCTGTATGAAGAATGGATTAGAAATGATAACACCAGAGACAGGGAGACCAATTAAGTTGTTATTGGAAATTCTGAGCAAAATATGATTAAATCATGAACTAAGATCATGACAGCGGATATGAAGATGAGAAAAGAGATTTAAGGGGTGTTTAGGAGGAAGAATTGACAATATTTGACACTACAACAACTTTGCACAACTCAGGAGTGCACATGGAATACAATAGAATTCAATGTAATGGTGTCCCCTAGTGTTGATCGCAGTAGCTGTGGGGATTGATGTAGGGTGTTAGAGGTAATGTTTATTGCTGATTTCTGCAGGAGGCAAGAAAGTTAAAAATTTAACATTTCTGGCCTCTTTTTGCCATTTCTCCCATTCCTAGCTTGAGGCAGAGAGTAATGTGAGGGAACTGAGATAGAGTTCTAATCCTTTCCAATTTTCCTTGGGAGCAAGCCTGTCTGCCAGGAGGGTATATTTTTGTGCCTTTCCATAAGTTTTACAGGGAAGCTTCTCCCCAACCCTTATGTGAGGAGGCCTTTGGTCATCCAGCACTGCAAGTGACTCTGTAGGTAAGCCAGGTGAACTTTGGGGTCCAAAATTAGGGCTTTCACTAGCCTGAAGATATAGGCTCCATTCTCTGATTTCTGTTTTATCAATAAAAAAGTGCTATTTTGATATCCTCTCTATTATACTCTTTTTCCCATTTCCCAGCTAGTTAAGAAGGCAGGCAAATAGAAGGAATGTTATTATAAGGATCCTTCGAATTCCAGGAGATGGGTTTGAGGGCTGAAGGAAAGACACTGCATCAATCAAAATAAGAAACAGAGGAAGGGAAGCATTTTGGGACAGTAGGAAGATGATAATTTGACAATTGAATATGTTGAATTTCAGGTGTTGGTGAGACATCTTGGTGGAGGAGGGAATAGGTTTCAGGAAAAGGGATAATAAAGAAATGTATGCTATAAAAACAGAATAATGGTTGAAGACATAAAGTAGGGTAGGATTATGACAGCACTAGAAGGTTCAGGAGACAGTTTTAGATTTAAACTAGCACTCAACAAAGATAAACCTTATGTAGGGGACTGATACAATGAAAGTGATTTTTAAAGGACGATAATGTGCCTGTGTGATTTACACGACAAAATGGAGTGGGGAGAGAAGGGAATAACAAGAAAAAAGTATTTAAAACTTAGAAATAAGTGCATAATGATTAGTGGCATGTCATTCAATTTATATACTGAGTTTTTTTTTTTTTATTTTTTATTGTTGTAGTTTAAGTGAAAGTTTACATTTCAAGTTAGTCTCTTATACAAAAATTTACACATACATTGTTATGTGACCCTAATTGCTCTCCCTATACTGCGACAGCACACTCCTCCTTTCCACTCCTGATTTCTCATGTACATTCAACCAGCTCCTAACCCTCTCTGCCTTCTCATCTCACCTCTGGACAGAAGCTGCCCGTTTAGTCTCATGTATCTACTTGAGCTAAGAAGCACACTCTTCACAAGTATCATTTTATGTCCCACAGTCCAGTCCAATCTTTGTCTGAAGAGTTGGCCTCAGAAATTGTTTTAGTTCTGGGCTGTCAGAGAGTCTGGGGGCCATGCTTTCCGGGGTTTCTCCAGTCTCAGTCAGACCATTAACTCTGGTCTTTTTACTACCGTTTGAGTTCTGCACCCCACCTTTCTCCTGCTCCATCAGGTACTCTCTGTTGTGTTCCCTGTTAGAGTGATCATTGGTGGTAGCCAAGCACCATCTAGTTCTTCTGGTCTCAGGCTGATAAAGTCTCTGGTTTATGTGGCCCTTTCTGTCTCTTGGGATAATACTTTCCTTGTGTCTTTGGTGTTCTTCATTTGCCTTTACTATACTGAGATACTTTTAAGAGTCACACACGGATTATTAAATATGTAGGGGATTGCACCTGTATTTGACTTTACTACTATTTTATTATATCTCAGAAACGGTAGCTACATGTTAACTTGCAGGTTTCTGTCCAGTAGAAAAGATTATGATTTAGTTATTCTAAAGTGTATACTGAATTATATCCTATTTTCTTAAAACAAAAATGATTTTCCTGATAGACTATATAAAGCCTGGTTGCTAATTGCTCTTAGAACTAGCTTTATTACCATTTTACTGGCTCTATTAATCAATAAGTTGAATAAAATCCTTGATGTATGTTCATTCCATATTGGTATGAAAATCATGTTTTTAAAATTTAAAATTATGCTTTGACAGGAAGAAATGTGGCCACATAGAGAGCAATTATTGTAATGCAAGTATAAAATAATGAGAGGCTGACTGGGGTGACAGTAGTGGAAAAAGGTGATTTTAAAACCCTTGAGAACTTCAATATTTCTTTCCATAAGGAAATGTGAAGCGTGGCATTTTATAAATTGTAAAGTGTCATTTAAATAAATATATTAGTATTATTTCCACATTCTAAATTTCAAATCTAAGGAAATCATTATGACCAATTTACATAAAAATTCAAAGAATTTATATAAATCCATGTTTGATCAATACATATGATGATTTTAATGGAGAGGTAAAGATGTTTAGAGAATAATCCAATCTTTTGAGTTGAAATCATATAAATAATATTTTATTTGTTCTGATCCAGAGTATCAATACTTACATTCCATATGTAATTATCTATGATTATATACTCTTTCTACAATAGCAGTAGGTTATTTTTTTCCCAGCATATTTCTTATTTTAATCCCATGACCTTGCTTTGGAATCTCTCTACTACTGTCATCAATATTTTTTCCCAATAATATTCTCCCTCTATATTTTTACCAATCAAAAATGTAGATTTAATTAGCATATGATTTTTTCCTATTCTATTTAATGAAATATCATTGGTATCCTGTAATAAATCTTTTATTTACATTTTAATTCATGCTACATGACTGACTTCTTGAAACATATGTTTTTTGAAATATAATTATTGTACACTATAATTTAGTAGTTTTAGCTTTCAAATTTTGAAGTCTGAAATTGATCAAACATGCAATCAAGATGCATTGATAATTACTGGTGATTGGAATGCAAAAGTTGAAAACAAAGAGGGAGCAGTGGTTGGAAAATATGACCTCGGTGATATAAACAATGCTGGATATTGCATGATAGAATTTTGCAAATACCTTTTTCAACAACATAGATAACGACTATACATGTGGACCTCACTACATGGAATACACAGGAATCAAATTGACCACATCTGTGGAAAGAGATGATGGAAAAGCTCGGTATCATCAGTCAGAACAAGGCCAGGGGTCTACTGTGGAATAGACCATCAATTGTTCATATGCAAGTTCCAGTTGAAGCTGAAGAAAACTAAAACAAGTCCACGAGGGCCAAAGTACTACTTTGAGATCCTGCCTGAATTTGGAGACCATCTCAAGAATAGATTTGACCAAATGAACACTAGTGACCGAAGACCAGACAAGCTGTGGAATGACATCAAGGACATCATATATTGACAGAGGAAAAGGTCATTAAAAAGACAAGAAAGAAAGAAACAACCAAAATGTATATCAGAAGAGATGCTGAAGCTTGCTTTTGAGTGTAGAATAGCTAAAGCAAAGGAAGAAATGAGAAAGTAAGAGCTGAATAGAAGATTTCAAAGGGAGGCTTGAGAAGACAAAGTAAAGTATTATAATGAAATGTGCAAAGGCCTGGAGTTGGAAAGCCAAAATGGAAGAACACGCATGGCATTCATCAAGCTGAAAGAACTGAAGAAAAATTTCAAGCCTTGAGTTGTCATATTGAAGGATTCTACAGGGAAAATATTGACTGACACAGGAAGCATCAAAAGAAGATGGAAGGAATACACAGAGTCGCTGTACCAAAAAGAATTTGTCTATGTTCAACCATTTCAAGAGATAGCATATGATCAAGAACTGATGGTATCAAAGGAAGAAGCCCAAGTTGCACTGAGGGCATTGGCAAAAAATAAGTCTCCAGAAATTGACAGAATACCAATTGAGATGTTTCAACAAACAGATGCAGTGCTGGAAGTGTGCACTCATATATGCCAAGAAATTTGGAAGACATCTACTTGGCCAACCACCTGGAAGAGATCCATATTTGTGCCCATTCCAAAGAAAGATGAACTGAAAGAATGTGGAAATTATCGAACAATATCACACTCAAGTAAAATTTTGCTGAAGACCATTCAAAAGTGGTTGCAGCAGTACATCAACAGGAAACTGTCATAAATTGAAGCTGGATTCAGCAGTGGACATGGAACAAGGGATATCATTGCTGATGTTAGATGGATCTTGGCTGAAAGCACGGAATACCAGAGAGATGTTTACCTGTGTTTACTGACTATGTAAAGGCATTTGACTGTATGGATCATGACAAATTATGAATGTCAGTGCAAAGAATGGGAATTCCAGAACACTTATTTTGCTGATGAGGAACCTGAACATAGACCATGAGACAGTCATTTGAACAGAATAAGGGGGCACTAAGTAGTTAAAAATTAGGAAAATTGCACACTAGAGTTGTATCCTCTCACCATACTTATTCAATCTGTATTCTGAGCAAATAATCTGAGAAGCTGGACTATATGAAGAAGAATGCAGCATCAGGATTGGAGGAAGACTCATTAACAACCTGTGATATACATATGACACAACCTCGCTTGCTGAAAGTGAAGAGGACTTGAGGCACTTACTGAGGAAGATCAAATACTACAGCCTTCAGTATAAATTACACCTCAACGAAAGAAAACAAAAATCCTCACAACTGGACCAATAAGCAACATAATGATAAAAGGAGAAAAGATTGAAGTTGTCAAGGATTTCATTTTACTTGAATCCACAATCAACACTCACAGAAACAGCAGTCAAGAAATCAAATGATACATTGCATTGGGCAAATTCTACTGCAAAAGAATTCTTTAAAGTGTTAAAAAGCAAAGATGTCACTTTAAGGACTAAGGTGCACCTCACCCAAGCCATGGCACTTTCCATCTCCTCATATGCATGTGAAAGCCGGACTATGAATAAGGAAGACCAAAGAAGAATTGATGACTTTGAATTATAGTGTTGGTGAAGAATATTGAATATACCATGGACTGCCAGAAGAATGAACAAATATGTCTTGGAATAAGTACAGCCAGAATGCTCCTTAGAAGTGAGGTGTCACTTACTTTGGACATGTTATCAGGAGGGATCAGTCCCTGGAGAAGGACATCATGCTTGGTAAATTCGAGGTCATTGAAAAGGAAGATCCTTAAAGAGATGCATAGACACAGTGGCTGCAACAATTGGCTGAAGCATAGCAATGATTATGAGGATGGCACAGGACCGGGCAGTGTTTCGTTTCTGTCCCTACCCAGGGAGGCTATGAGTCAGAACTGACTTGACAGCACCTAACAACACCAACAGCTTTCAAAATGTATTCAGATAGTACATTACTTATTTTTATGATAACTATGTGGGAAATGATGTCAGGCATCTGAAAGCTGTTGGTGTTGTATTCAAACTACAGTAGGGGACAAAACTTCTGGAATGGCAAGTTAAGGACATCAGCGAATGCACTGACCCACAAAAGAAACAAAAACAATGGAACAACTATCAAAATTTTAGGACTCTGAATATTAAACAAATGAACTTAAAAAAATGGAAAAGGCTTTATTTAAGGGAATCAAATAGATATTTCAGAAAAGCAAATGCTGCAAGAATTCACTACCAGTAGAGTTGCTGTATAAGAAATACTAAGGGTAGTCTTTCAGACTGAAAAAGAAAGACAGTATATGGTAATTCAGATCCGCATGAACAAATAAAGGGTACAGCAGAGGTAATTACATAAATAACTGTAAAAGACAGTATAAACATGCATTTTAACTGTTGTCAGTGCCCAATAAAGAAAATGGGCCACTCAAACAACATGTGGGATGTGGTAGGGTTGATCCAGGAAAGCAGATCTTTATACTTTCAGCTCAGGACTTATTAACTGTATCAATGTAATGACTTCTCAGTTGGAGGAAAATCATAGCACCTTATAAGGTACACATAGACATTGAAGGCCATTAATATATATTACATAGGGCCCTGTAGTCAAAATTTAGTCACAATTTAAACAATTATTTCTAAAATATAAGGAAACCAAATGAATAGATGGAGCAATGGATTAAAAAGATTATTAAAGTTATCAGTTGAATTGTTAGTAAAGCATACTCATTTGAGTGTAGACCCTATAGCCAGGTTGATTTCACATTCCACCCCTTAATAACTCTATAATATTAAGCAAGCCACTGAAAAAGGAAAGCAAACAAACAAACAAAACAAAACAGCAGTATCTGACATGTAAAAGCTGGCCCAGCACTATTAGTTAAGTCATGTCATTCTCCTCCTGGGGAACTCTCCCAGAATACCAACCTTAGAAAAATTTTCTCTGAGATCATGATAAAATGAACCAAAGATCATCTCATAATTTTGTCTAAGCAATGACATAAACATAGTCACTGTGCCACTCACAGAATACCAAACACCCTGTCTGTTGGCTTAAATGAGCAGCTGCTGCTTCTTCATCAATTACAGCTTTATTCCTATTTTTGTCTAACCCTCCCTATGTATAAGATTTGAGATACAGAATCATAAAATTGACCCTGCTTTCTGATATCAGATCTAGAGCAAAGCCCCTAAACAACCCAACAAAAACCCAAATCCTATGATTGTTTTTATCTGACAACATCTAACAGGTTGGCAAGCTGGGAATGAGGAAGCAAAAATGCATACCATGCTCTCCTTATCAACTACTGGCCCCTAGCATTGCGGCAGGCAGAATTGGAAAGTGACCCTCATGACCTTTGGTCCATGCTGTTACTCCTGTGATTATGTTACACTACAGAACAAAGAAATTTTGCACATGTAACACGTGGGGTCATCATGAGTTGAAATCAACTCTATGGCAAAAAACAACCACGATAATTAAGATTACTAACCAACTGACCTTAAAATATTGAGATTATCCGGGTGGGCCTAACACAATTATATGAGCCCTTTAAAAGCAGAGTTTTCTTTGGCTGGTAAAGAGGCGAAAGTCAGAGAGATTCTAAGTGAGAGAGTTCTTCACTGCTGAGATGGAGGGGACCACATGTATGGGGCAGTCGCTAGGATTGGGGAGTGACTCTGGATGACAACCAGCAAGAAAACAGGGACCTCAGTTCTACAGCTGCAAGGAGCTAAATTCTTCCAACAACTTGAACAAGCAGCTCTTCCATACGGCCTCTAGATAAGAGCTTGGCCAAGCCAACATTTTGATTTCAGCCTTGTGAGACCCTAAGAAGAAAAATCAGTCAAACCTACCTGGACATCTGACCTACAAAACTGTGAGATAATAGATGGGTGTTGTTTTCAGCTGCTAAATTTATGTTCATTTGTTATGTTAATAGAAATCTGATACAACCATGTAGCAGGCCCTTCAATCTTAAATCATGTTTGGATACTTGCTTATTAGCAGACTACTTGTATTAATATCTCAGTTGAGAATATCTGGCCACCAAAAGTGGTCACAGGACATTTTGTGACTTATAAATGATTTAAAAAAAAAAAAATCATTAGATTGAGGCTTGAAAGGGCAGGGAAAGAATGTCTCACTGAACAAATGTCAAAGGATATGGGAGACATAACGTTGTTTTGTAAACTTCTTCCTGTGAATTGTGCTTATTTAACAAACCGGTTATTTATCGAGTGAGTATCCAATAATTATTTGTTATTATTATTTTAATAGAAGTATCCAAAACCCGGAGTTATATTAATTTTAAAATCTTTATACAACAGGGAAAATTATGTTAATGTTTTTTAACCTAAATATATCAAATTGTATCAGATTACTGTCATCAATAACAAATAATCCTACACACAAGTAAACTTTATCATTGAGGGACATAGATGGTAAGGCAAATATATAGCCTTTGAATCTCTAAATATATAATTTACCAAGGATTAAATTTTATGGTAGAGTAACGTGCTTTCAAATATACCATCAAGTAAGATGTCAGTAAATCTGAAAACGGGAATACTGTAATTGACATCTCACTGCTGCTTTTCTCATACTGGGCCCAAATCAACCCTGCCATCCAAAAATTTTAGCACCTGCTAGATTTAAACATTTAATTTGGAATTATATTAATAAATGTTTACTTGCCTATAAATTGAAATGGCTTAATAAAAATCAAACAAAAAAATTTGACTTGTTTTTATAAAACAAAATTGAGTGGCTAAATACATAATGCAGAATATGAAATTCAACATTATTTTCTTATTTATCTCTTTTCTTCAAATACACACACACATACATAAACACACACTAACACACACACACACTCATAAGGTAAACTTAATTTCCCCAAGTAAGAACTACTTTAAAATGTCAGCAAGATATTCAAAATGTTTAGCTGGTTCTGTCATTAACAAAACATCCCTTCAAAATATCTATAAGATACCTAATAGCATAAAACAATATACTGAGGAACAGTTACATGATATACATTTTTTTCACTTAGTCAAAGCTTTTCCAAAACAATAAAATTAAACAAAAATTTTACTTAATTTATATTCTTCTCTTAACACCTCTGTGTATTAATAAGAGGTAAAAGAATCATATGAGAATAAAAATACATCTTAAGTGTCATATCTTATTTTTAACTAGGAAGTGTATTTTTATACCAAAATTTCTACTACAAGCAAAAAAAAAAAAAAAAAAAAAAAGGGAGGGAGACAGGGAGGGAGAGTGGGGAAGCGTTATTTCCTGTGGCAAATTGTTCAAGAGTTAAAGCTCTTCTGATTAGCATTGTCACCAAGGACACACCTGGTTATAGCCTGCCTCTGCACCAAGGAAAAACTCCTTGTTGGAAAGTAGATCTTCTTGATAAGAATATACTCATTGTCCCTGAAACCCCTCACAGACGTCTTTATAGGCACATTCCTCCTACAGTGAAAAATTTGGTATCCTAGGCTTTTGATCAAGGGAAGCATTACCAGAGATAAAAGTCTTTGGACATTCTCCCTGTTAAAACAAACCAACAGACACACACACACACACACACACACACCAACTATTGGATAGTTTGTTCCAATGTTACCTTCGAATTTTCCTTTTCAGAAAGAAAATTTAAATCCGTAGCTCGTCTGTTTTGTATTTTCAGTTATGCATGGTTGAATGAGACACAATAAATAACTGTGGCAATTCATTTTTTAAATATAAAGCAATTCTGTCTCATTACAAAAGTGTTACATTTGTTTTAATGGTGGGACAAGAATTTCAAATATCGGTAAAATTAAAGTAGTTTTGTTGGTTTGCTTTATCTTTAATCTGAATGATTTGAGGTATAAATTCAGCAACTGTACAAAAACGTATTACTTTCATAAAATAATAATCAGATAAACTATATTCCCTGTGTCATTACATGAAACAGAGTAAATTTATATTTGCTTAAACTTAATAGTAACTATATTCTCATTTTTATTTAGATGCTATAATGTCTGATCAGCACTTAGATTAAAATATATATTTCCATCTTCCAAAAGTTAATAACGTAAGTCAACAAAAATATCATTCCTCAAATCCTTTTAAATATTGCAAAACTAAGTGTTACACATGTTTAATTTTTTTTATGCAATTCTATCCATCCCCAAGTATAGAGAGTGAATTACTTGCTCACTCTGGGTATTTACTAAATAATTATTGATTAACTGACTCATTTAAGTGGTACTGGCTCTTTAACATGATTTATATGGGAGCAAATAGTGAATATGACCTGTATATTTTGGGAAAGACATCAACTTTAATATACTTTTTCAAGTAATTTAAATTTTTTTAAAAATTACTATATTTAATAATCTTTGATAAATGCTGGCAACATAATCAACATATGACTTGAGGTCTCTGTTGGAACATATTTGTTTTATTTTTTAATAGATCACCTTAAATTTAAACAATTTTTCCTAATAACGAATGCAGTATTAGTTACTCTTGGTAGGAAGATGACAAATCAAGGTTTTTGCTCGTGGTTATTGTCTAGTATAACATTTTCATTTATCTTCAACTTGATATCTTTTAAAGCTCATTTTATTTTCTCTTGTGTCCTGTCCTATGCTATCGTAGCAATGAATCAATATTTCAGATGATGAAAGCAATGGAATAGATGGAGACAAAATGAAGTAATATGAAAATGTAGATTAAGGATTATCATTCTTCATGTGTGAAAAGATCCTTTCGGAAGAAGTAACCATTATTTTTCTCATTATAATTACTTAGCTTTTATAAATGCATTTTTTAACTCTCTTGGAATAAAATATAAAATATTTAGACTATAGAAATAAAAAGACTGTTTAAAATTAAATACAATATTTCATGTTCTTATAAGTTGTGACAAAACCAGCACACAATATTGTACTTTGTGTTCAAGGAAATTTTAACTAAGCAAACAACATGTCAGTAGTTTTATAACATTAGTCTTAAAATGAACTAAATGTAGAATAAAATTTAAAATATGACTAGCACACACACAAACACAACTAAATCATACACTATACTATCTATTTGAATTTTAGGCTGCCAGATGGCAAAGAAGATTCTCATACATGCTTCAAAGATGTACTTTCATGTGAGAAATGTTGATTTACATAAAAGAGTCCACAGTGTATTTGCCTTGCACCAGTTAAAATAATTAGTACAGGAAAAGAAAAACCTGGCCTATATGAAGTGAAAATATTGTAATATTAACTGGTGGTTAATAATTATTTTTAAGTGATATGCACCTTGAGGAGTTTTGTATTTGAATGCCACAGAAGAAAAAAACAATTAACAAATGTTATTTCAAATTTAGAAGTCCCTGGATGCTACAAATGGTTAAGTGCTCTACTGCTAGCTGAAAGGTTGGCAGATGGAACCCACCCAGAGGTGTCTGGGAATACAGGCCTGGTGATCTGCTCCCGAAAGATCATCAGCCTTGAAAACTCTGTGGAGTAGTTCTACTCTGCACACATGGGGTTGCCATGAGTCAGAATCAACTGGACAGCAACTAACAACATTTCAATTCATAATTTTTAAAAAATGGGTATGTAAATTTGGACTTCTTTTCATTTTTGAATAGTTAAGCAGGTATGGGGTACTCATACACTAACAGACCAAAAAAAAAAAAAAATCCAAAAACCTTGAAATTTAGATGAGTCAAATCATACATGGATAATCAAAAACATCTTTCCAGATTAGTTTATTTAAAGTGAGTCCCTCACCTCCTTTGATTTCTACTAATTTCTCCTCTTTAATCCTTTATTCAACATTTGGCATTCCCACCTTTATTCTATATAAAGCTATGATTTTCTTTACTATCCTATTATGCTATGACTTAGTAAATTCTATCCATTTATCCTTCATATCCTTCCTACTCAATTGTACATCCTATTTGAGTATTTATAATATTTGGAGGCCCAAACACAGGTAATTGTGTGATTATTCTTTTACTATTATTAAACCAAAAACCAAACTCGTTGCCATCGAGTTGATTCCAATTCATAGTGACCCTATAAGGCAGAGCAGAACTGCCCCACAGGGTTTCCAAGGAGTGGCTGGTGGATTCGAACTGTCGACCTTTTGGTTAGCAGCTGAGCTCTTAACCATTGTGCCATCTCCAAAATTACAGATAAAGAATAAATATTACAAGCCATAGATCTTCAAATATGCTTGATCTAGATTGTACACTGGAGGATAGTACACTTGACCTGAACCAAAAAGATGGAAGGAATAACCTTAGAGATGAAAAACCAGTAGATGTCCCAGAAAAGAAGAGAGTGATGCTATTAAAGATAACTTAGGAATTAGCAGAGGTTTAAGTAATTTCAAATCAAAGCTTTTTAAAATATTGCTAATATTTTAATAGGACAATTAAATTAGGCAGAAGAGGTAGTTAGAAAGTGGGTTACCTATATAATATAGATACGTTGTCTCCATAAATAACTTCAATTATTATAGTTAAATGTTTTACCATATACAAAGGATACACATACATGTAAATGTATACACACACACACTCATTTGTGTGTCCTGATTTGTCTGTGAGATACATCTACTCTTGTCAAAAATTCATCCAGTAAAATGATCTAATAGTTAAAATAGAAGACATTTGTATTTACCAAATAGGTCTGTATCTTCAATGATTGCCACCTCAACCTCTGTTCCAGTAATGACTGTGCATGTGAAAGGAACTCCAAGAAGAATACTAATCTCACCAAAGGATTCCTTCTCCTTCAATTTACCCATATAAACAAGTTTTCGAATTTTTTTCTGTAAGAGATACAGAAAATTTATGTTTTATGCAACTGCTTTATTATAATGAATAAATGTGCTGATATTATCAGAAGCTCAGTGTTCCTAAATCATTTTAACTCCTGATATTTAAAATAAATTAGTAATTTCATTAAAATCAGAGAAAACATTAGATATGTGTTTCAACTAGAACAATAGTTAATTGATAGACAACTTCGGTATAAATTAGGTAATTGAAAGCATAGTCATTTAGTGACCTGCAAATTAATTTAATTCACCAAGATGTTTAGGAAATATTGAACTCATCTCATTTTTCAAGGTCCTAGGATAATGTTTTGTAAACATAGCTTAGCTTTGTATGTTCTGGGAAGTATCATTTGTTACCTGGGCCCCAACTGCAAGGCACACTTATTGGGCTAACCAGGAAGAAAGAACAGAAACAGAGAATGCCAGGGACAGAATTGATGGGATTATCTGCAAGAGGAAGAATCATCCCCTCACTCTCCCATTTAAACAAAACAGAAACATAAGGAAAGCGAGTTTGACTAAGGGAAATAGCAATTTCGGTCCAAATTAGGGATCTTGTGGAGATGGGCTTAAATGACTTTCAGTATGGATCTTTCTGGAGAAAAACTTAGACCTCAAGTTATCTTTTATTGGAAATACATCAGATAGAAACAGGGATGAGTTGGTGAGTAGAGAGATATAAAACACAGAGTGTAGTCATCAGGGTAGGAGGGTGACAGGAACTAAGAAGAGGTAGAGGGCTTTTCTAAATATCCTGGAGTCAAAGTCTAATATCTCACTTAAAGTGTTACCCCTTATATAAATGGCAAATCTTTAGGTTGCATGTGACTAGTACAGCAGAATTCAACTAAGTTTTTATATTAAATTGAATTCTGTTGAAGAGTGTCTGACCAACCACAGACGATTAGTTCCAAGTTTGTCTAAAGGAGACCTGATACAGTAGGTGACAAAGAAGTTTTGAGTTTGTACAATATCTGCCTACCAGAGGAAGGAGAATATATGAGGAACACCCGTTCTCCCAAACAGTTCTGGTCGGTGAGAATGAACCCTTGGAGTCAGGAATAAGAAAGGGAAAAAGATGAGGTCTTCCAAAACTATTCAAATGCTTTCCTAAATCCTAGACTCAGTAGGGCTGCAGGACACTACTCTTCTAGTCAGACTCAAATGTTCTCAGAACACTGGAAATGCTTCTATTTGTTCCTGCACACGGTAGTAGAGGAATGATAATGTAGCTAAGCAGTTCCCTCAAACCTAATAATTGCTACTATTTTAAATAACATTGCTCCTCGCCAAGCAATGAAATGAATTGAGGGAAAATAACACATGTATAGAGAAAGGAGTTGCTTTCTTATTGGAAAATGGTATGCTTTTTTAATATCTGAACACAAATTTAAAGAATAGAATTGAACTTGTGGCTCCTACCAAAAAAAAAGTTCCTAGTAGTTTTCCATGAACTTCAGCAAACTGATGTGTCAAAGTATTTATTTCCTTAATTTTTCCAATTAATACAAAACTGGGTCCAGATAATAAAGTTAGTGAAACAATAAATATGCTAATATTATGGCAGTATAGAAGTTCCTGGGTGGTGCAAATAGTTAAGCGCTCAACTAGTAGCCAAATGTTGGTGGTTTGAACCCACCAAGAGGTGCCTTGAAAGACAGGACTGGCAATCTGTTTCCAGAAGGTCATAGCCTTGAAAACCCTATGGAGCAGCTCTAGTCTGTAGCACATGGAGTCACCATGAGTCAGAATCAACTTGACACAACAACATGACAGTGTCTAAGGAAAGAAGAAAATATGACAGCAACAAGGGTTTGAAATTCAATAAGCTTCTACATATAAAGAAAAATGTGTTCATACTCTATGTGACTTTGCAGCATATTAATATGTACATATTTTTATATAGTTTATATTGTGGAAATACATCCTCATATCAGTATTTACAGGTGACATGAGTCAGAGATCCTCAGAAATGAATTTGTAACTCCTTTTTTTAAAAAAAAACAAATCTATTAAGCTATAGTTTACATAAATAAAATGCACTCGTGTTATAGTCTAATGAATTTTGATGACACCCATGCAACTGACATCCCAATCAGCTATGGAACATATCCATCATCCTTTGTAGTCAGTGGCCAGTGTACCCACTGCACCTGACAAAAACATCTGATTTTATCACTATACATTTTTTTCCCTTTTCTAGAACTTTGTAAAAATGGAATCATATAGAATGCATTCTTTGGGGTCTGACTTTTTTGCCCAATCTAATTCTTTTCAGATTCATTCATATGCTTGCATGTTTCATTACTTTTATTTTTTTTATTGATGTGTGGCGTTCTATTGTATCAAACTTTTGCAATGTTTCTATGCATTCAACTGCCAGTGACAACAACTGGATTACTTCTAGTTTTTGGTTATGAAGTTTTATGTGAGTATTTTGTAGACATATATTTTCAATTCTCTTGAGTAAATACGTAGAGTGGAATGGCTGGGTCATCTGGTAAACGTATATTTAACTTTACAAGAAACTTATAAACTATTTTCCAAAGAGATTGTAACATTTTATATTCCCACCAGCAATCTATGAGAGTTCCAGTTGCTCTACTTTCTTGTCAACCCTTCATATTGCCACTGTTTTTAATTTTAGCCAAACTGATGTGCTTATAGTGGTACCCTGCTGTGATTTCTCTGATAACTCTGATTTCTCTGATGACTAAGGATGTTAAGCATCTTTTAATATACTTTTTGGTCATTTCTGTATCTTACAACTCGATTGAAAAAAGATAAGGAGTCCAATTAGAAATGGGTAGAACATTTGAACAGAAATTTCACAAATGAAAATAAATGAATACTCTGCAAACATATGAAAATATGTTCAATATCCTTAATCCATTTAAGTAAATTAACCGATTGAAGAGAATATGCAAGTATAAAACTTACCACTTTATTAGGTGGTAGTTTCACAAGTCCTATAATACTTTTATAAATGTTACAATATCCAGAATTAATGTAAGCCACATAAGAAATTATATTTCCACTTTCCACCATCACTGAAAATGAGAGAGAATTCATCATTTCACACATTATTCTCTATAAAAAATTGTTAGGTATTCTAATATGACAATAAAATTAACATATTTAATTCAATAACAAATAATGATACATTTCTTAATGGTTGCCAATTTATAGGCAATACTTGGTATATGATAAAATATTTAGGTCTAATACTTATATCTGTAACTTAATATGGAAATAAACACTGACAAAACTTTGGCAGTAAAGGCAGTGGTGTGCTGGTAAACTGTCTGCTGTGGGAGAGGGAGGTGAGTGGGAGGTAAGCCCTGATTTTAGCATTTACGGATTTCTGTGGTGTTAAAGGAGCCCTGGTGGCACAATGGTTAAGAGCTACGGCTGCTAACCAAAAGGTCAGTAGTTCTAATACACCAGCTATTCCTTGGAAACCGTATGGGACAATCTACTCCATCCTGTAGGGTCGCTACTCAACGACAACGACAACGGGTGGTGTTACTATTCCCACCATAGCTCATTAAGTGTACAATGTTTTAACAACTGGTTCGAAAAAACCCTGAATATTTAATGACTGGCTTTGCAGAACCTGTACAAGCCAGCCTTCCTTCCACCCTTTGACACTCTACTGAATAGAGTGGAAGCTAATAGCAACTGCTTTGAGATCACGCTGGCCTGAGTTGAAACTCTATTCTGCCACTTACTCTATGAAGTCGGAGAAATTACATTAATCCCTCTTAGCTTCAGGTTTTCCGTCTTTAAAATGTTAAAATTAGGCACGGTGGTTAAGAGCTCAGCGGCTAACCAAAAGGTCAGGAGTTTGAATCCACCAGCCGCTCCTTTGAAATTCTAATGGGGTAGTTGTACTGTGTCCTATAGGGTCCCTATGAGTCTGAATTGACTTGATAGCAATGGGTTTGGTTTGTTTTATTCCATACCCTAGAAGCCCTGGTGGTGCAGTGGTTAAGCGCTTGGCTGCTAACTGAAAGGTTGGCAGTTTGAACCCACCAGCTGTTCATGGGAGAAAGATGTGGCAGTCTGCTTCCGTAAAGATTACAGCCTTGTAAACCCTGTGGGGCAGTTCTACTCTGTCCTATAAGGTCGCTATGAGTCAGAATTGACTTGCTGTCAATGGGTTTAGGTTTGGTATTTCATATTCTATGCAATCGTTGCTATGCTTGAGCCCATTATTGCAGACACTATATCAATTAATCTCATTGAGGGTCTTCCTCTCTTTCCCTGGCCCTCTACTTTATCAAGCATGAACTCCTCCAGGGATTGTTCCCTCCTGATAACATGCCCAATATACAAATGACAAAGTCTCTCCATTCTTGCTTCTAAGGAGCATTCTGACTGTACTTCTTCCAAGACAGATTTGTTCATTCTTCTGGCAGTCTATGGTATATTCAATATTCTTTGCCAGCACCATAATTCAAAGGTGTCAATTCTTCTTTGGTCTTCCTTATCCATTATCCAGCTTTTGCATACATATGAGGCAATTGAAAATATCATGGCTTGGGTCAGGCAAACCTTAGTCCTCAAAGTGACATATTTGCTTTTTAACACTTTAAAGCGGTCTTTTGCAGCAGATTCGCACAACGCAATACATCTTTTGATTTCTTGACTAAAACTTCCATGGGCATTGATTGTGGAGCCAAGTAAAATGAAATCCTTGACAACTTCAAACTTTTCTCCATTTCTCATGATGTTGCTTACTGGTTCAGTTGTGAAGATTTTTGTTTTCTTATGTTGAGGTGAAATCCATACTGAAGGCAGTAGTCATTGATCTTGATCAGTAAGTGCTTCAAGTCTTCTTCATTTTCAGCAAGAAAGGTGGTGTCATCTGTATATCACAAGTTGTTAATGAGTCTTCCTCCAATCCTGATGCTGCACTCTTCTTTATATAGTCTGGTTTCTCAGATTATTTGCTCAGGATACGGATTGAATAAGTATGGTGAAAGGCTACAGCCCTGACACACACCATTCCTGATTTTAAAGCATGCATTATCCCCTTGTTCTTTTTGAATGACTGCCTCTTTGTCTGTGTACAAGTTTCCCATGAGCACAATGAAGTGTTCTGAAATTTCTATTCCCAAAGTTATCCGTAATTTGTTATGATCCACACAGTCAAATTCCTTTACGTAGTTAGTAAAACACAGGTAAACATCTTTCTGGTATTCTCTGCTTTCAGCCAAGAACCATCTGATGTTAGCAATTATATCCTTCATTCCACATCTTCTGAATTCAGCTTGAATTTCTGGTATTTCCCTGTGGATGTACAGCTGCAACAAGTTTTGAATTATCTTCAGCAAAATTTTACTTGCCTGTGATGTTAATGATATTGTTTGATAATTTTCTCATTCTATTGGATCACCTCTCCTTGGAATGGGCAAAAATATGGATCTCTTCCAGTAGGTCGGCCAGGTAGTTGTCTTCCAAATTTCTTGGCATAGACAAGTGAGCACCTTCACTGCTGCATCCGTTTGTCAAAACATCTCAATTGGTATTCCATCAATTCCTGGAGCTTTGTTTTTCACCAGTGCCTTCAGTGCAGCTTGGACTTCTTCCTTCAGTACCATCAGTTCTTGATCATATGCTTCCTCCTGAAATTATTGAACATCTACCAATTCATTTTGGTGTAGTGATTCTGTGTTCTCCTTCCATCTTCTTTTGATGCTTCCTGCTTCCCTCCATAGTTTGCCCATAGAATCCTTCAATGTTGCAACTCAAGGCCTAAATTTTTTTCTTCAGTTCTTTCAGCTTGAGAAAGGCCAAGCATTTTCTTCCCTTTTGGTTTTCTAACTCCAGGTCTTTGCACATTTTGTTATAATACTTTACTTTGTCTTCTCCAGCTGCCCTTTGAAATCTTCTGTTCAGGTCTTGTATTTCATCAATTCTTCCGTTCGATTTAGCTGCTCCACATTCAAGAGAAAGTTTCAGAGTCTCTTCTGACATCCATTTTGGTCTTTTCTTTTTTTTAATGACCTTTCTTTTCCTTCATGTAGGTTGTCCTTGAAGTCATTCCACAACCTGTCTGGTCTTCTGTCATTAGTGTTCAAGGCATCAAATTTATTCTTGAGATGGTCTCCAAATTCAGGTGGGATATACTCAAGGAAGAGCCCTGGTGGTGCACTGCTTAACAGCTCAGCTGCTAACCAAAAGCTCAAATCCACCAGCTGCTCCTGTACACCCTATGGGGCAGTTCTACCCTGTACTATAGGGTCGCTATGCATCAGAATCGACTTGACAGCAACGGGTTTGGTTTGTTTTTATTTTATACTCAAGGTCATACTTTGCTGTCATGGACTTGTTTTAATTTTTCTCAGCTTCGACTTGAACTTGCACATCAGCAATTGATGGTCTCTTCCGAAGCTGGCCTCTGGTGTTGCTCTGACTGATGATACTGAGCTTCTCCATCGTCTCTTTCCACAGATGTAGTCATTTTGATTCCTTTGAACTCCACCCATTGAAGTCCACAGGTATAGTCCCTTTTTATGGTGTTGAAAAATGGTATTTGCAATGAAGTCCTTGGTCTTGCAAAATTCTATCATGCAATCTCTGGCATCATTTCTATCACCAATGCCATATTTTCCAACTACCAATCCTTCTTCTTTGCTTCCAACTTTTGCATTCCACTCACCAGTAATTATCAATGCATCTTGATTGCATATTTGATAAATTTTAGACTGAAGAAGTTGATAAAAATATTCAATTTCTTAATCTTTGGTCTTTGTAGTTGGTGCATAAATTTGAAAAACAGTTGTATTAACTGGTCTTCCTTGTAGGTGTTTGGATACTACCCTATCACTGACAGCTTTGTACTTCAGGGTAGATCTTGAGATGTTCTTTTCTTTTTTTGTACTTTAGGTGAAGGTTTACAGAACAAATAGTTTCTCATTAAACAGTCAGTGCACATATTGTTTTATGACACTGGTTAACAACCCCACGACATGTCAACCCTCTCCCTTCTCAACCTCTTTTTTTTTTTTTTTTTGGTGAAAATATACAGAGCCAAAGATACACCATTTCAAAAATTGCTATATGCACAGTTCAGTGACATTGATTTCATTCTTCCAGTTGTGCTGCTATTCTCACTTTAGATGAAGGTTTACAGACAAAATAGTTTCTCATTAAACAGTACACAGATTGCCCTATGACAATGGTTAACAACCCCACTACATGTCAACACTCTCCTTACTCAACCTTGGGTTCCCTATCACCAGCTTTCCTGTCCCCTTCTGCCATGTATTCCTTGTCCCTGGACTGCTGTGCCTCATTAATCCCATTTTGTTTTATGGAGCTGTCCAATCCTAGGCTGAATGGTGAACCTCGGAAGTGACTTCACCACTGAGCTAAAAGGGTGTCTGGGGGCCATACTCTCGGAGTTTCTGCAGTCTCTTTCAGGCCAGTAAATCTGGTCTTTTTTGTGTGTGTTAGAATTTTGTTCTACATCCTCCTCCAGCTCTGTCCAGAACCCTCTGTTCTGATACTGGTCAGAGCAGTCAGTGGTGGTAGCCAGGCACCATCTAGCTATACTGGCCTCAGTCTGGTGGAGGCCTTGGTAGCTGTGGTCCATTAGTCCTTTGGACTAAT
>NW_004443945.1:32271197-32274098 GCF_000243295.1 Trichechus manatus latirostris
AAGGCCTGTAGCATTGGTCCTATTTTTTCTTCTATGAACTTTATAGTTTTAGGCTTTATATTTAGGTCTTTGATCCATTTTGAATTAGTTTTTGTATACGGTGTGAGGTATGGGTCTTGTTTCATTTTTTTTTGCAGATGGGTATCCAGTTTTGCCAGCACCATTTGTTAAAAAGACTGTCTTTTCCCCCATTTGATGGACTTTGGGCCCTTGTCGAAGATCAGGTGACCATAGGTAGATGGATTTACATCTGGGTTCTCAATTCTGTTCTGCTGGTCAATGTATCTGTCGTTGTACCAGCACCAGGCTGTTTTGACTACCGTAGCTGCAAAGTAGGTGAGATGTTCTTTTTGACATGAAAGAAATGCTGTTCCTCCTCAATTTGTCATTTCCGGCAGAGTAGACCATAAAATATGATAGTCTGTTTCAAAATGGCCAGTACCAATTCACTTCAGATCACTCATGCATAGGTTATCAATCGTTATGTATTTCATTTCATTTTTGATGACTTCATTTTCCTAGATTCGTACATTTTACATTCCATGTTGGGATTATCAATGGATATTTGCAGCTATTTCTTCTCATTTTGAGTCATGCCACAGGAGCAGATGAATGTCCCAAAAGCTTGACTCCATCCACATCATTAAGGTCGACTCTACTTAGAGGAGGTAGCTCTTCCTTAGTCATATTTTGAGTGCCCTCCAACTTGAAGGACTCATCTTCCAGCACTATATCAGACAATGTATCGCTGCTGTTTATACCGTTTTCACTGCCTCTTTCTTTCAGAATTCGAACACCAGGTCCTTCCTCCTAGTCTGTCTTAGTCTAGAAGCTCCCCTGAAACCTCTCCACCATGGGTGACCCTGCTAGTATTTGAAATACCAATGGCATTGCTTCTAGCATCACATCAACAGGCAAGTCACAACAGTATGACAAACTGACAGTCAAGTGGTGGATGTTTATAAACAGATAACCCAATATGTATTTCTTCAAATCTTCTTTATGTCATCCCCAAAATTTTAATTTGCCCCATAAATAATCTGCGCTTTTCCTACTTCATTCATTTCTGGATATTTAAATTTTTTATTCTTTTTTAAATAGTGTTTCCTATTATTTTTATACGATATATTGATTGTAAAAAATGGAAACTGACTCTGGCTGATATAGCAAAAGAGAAAGCTTTGGGGAAAGGACTCACCTTTGATCCAAAGTCAATTTCATTTAGGGGTTACAGTTAGAAGTAATCAAGGCTAACAATTGCTATACTCAAGAGTTTTATTCTATAAGGAAAACAGTACTGAACAAAATTAGGTTCCAGATGGACTGGGGACTTCCTGTTGTACAAAAGGGGTAGATCATTGCAGGAAAAATTAATTGACTTTATCAAATGATTGACTCCATGTTAGGCAAAAGAAACAATTAAAAGGAAATATATTTCCTTTCTTTTTTCTAGCACTGTGATGAATCTAGATATATATGGAAGGATGGATAGTTAAATATATAGCGAGGTATACATTTTTCATGTCAGACATTGCAGCTAGGGAAAGTAAGCATTTGTGTTCATTCTGACATTTTAAAGTTAAATATCAATTAAATGTAATGACAAAATGACCTTATACCATAGAGTTCTTTAGAGGACCAAATGAGATAATCTGACTTAATCTGCAAGAGAAAATGTTCTGTAAACCAAATAGTACTAAATTAGTAGAAGGAAATTATTTTAATATTTATGTAGAACAAGAAAAATATCTAAGTTTTCAGTTCTGATATTTAACCACTGTATATTTCTAGTCATAAATTCTAGTTAATCATGGTAATTGTCCATTTTATACTGGCACACTGATTAGTTACTTCATCCTGCCACTGCCTAGTCACCTAATAACAACAATAAAAGTCATAAATTTTAAAAGTTAATGACGTGTATATGCTCATGATATAAAAAACAAAAAACAAAAAAACAAACCCACTGCCACTGAATCAATTCCAACTCATAACAACCCTACAGGACAGAGTAGAACTGTCCCATAGGGTTTCCAAGGCTGTAATCTTTATAGCAGCAGACTGCCACATCTTTCTCCCATGGAGCAGCTGCTGGGTTAGAACTGCCAACTTTTTGGTTAGCAGCCTACCACTTTAACCACTGTGCCACCAGGACTCATGATATAATGGCCGATAATTCTGTGTTATTCAACTTTGGTTAAAAATATACAAAACTAAGAGTTTTTGATTTTAAAACCTGGTAAGATATAGGATATAGACAAAATAGTAGATGTCTCCAGGAGTATAATTATAGGTTATATAAACTTTATACTTGTTTGTCTTCTGAAAATGTGTACATTGAATACGTATTGTCTTCATACTTACAAGAAAAAAATTTTTTTTTAAAGTATTTTTTAAAAAACTAATTCATAATTAGTCTCTAGCAGAAGCAAATCGATTCTGACTTTAGCCACCCTATAGGACAGAATAGAACTTCCCCATATGGTTTCCAAGGCTGTAATCTTTACAGAAGCCAACTGTTGTATCCTTCTCCCTCGGAGAAAGATGGTTTTAAGATTTAGGCTCTGAGTTACTACTACTATTGTTTTTTTACTACTCCATCGAAACATTCCTTGAGATTATAACCGAATATTATGAAAAACTATACTCCAACAAACTTGAAAACCTAGAAGAAATGGATGAATGTCTAGAAACACAAGGCCTACCCAAACTACAACAAAGTGATGTTGAAAATCTGAACAGACCCATAACAAGAGAAGAGATTGGAAAGGTAATAAAAAAAAAACTCCCAACCAAAAAAAGCCTTGGCCCAGATGGCTTCACTGGAAAATTCTACAAAACATTTACAGAAGAGCTTGTACCAGTACTACTCAAGCTATTTCAGAACATAGAACAGGAAGC
>NW_004443945.1:32277458-32296511 GCF_000243295.1 Trichechus manatus latirostris
TTTCATGAGAAACTATTTGTTCTGTAAGCCTTCACCTGAAGTACAAAAAAAAAAAAAAGAAAGAATACTGTGCACAATTGCATGCCATTAATTAGATAATGTAGATATAATGGAAAAAATTCCTAAAAAGGATACAAACTACTAAAACTGACTCAAGCAGAAATAGAAAATATTAATAGACTTATAGCAAGTTAAAAGATTGAATTAGTAGTGAAAGATATGCCTACAAAGAAAACGAAGGCCAAGATGGCTTCACTGATGAATTCTACCAAACATTTAAAGAAGAATTAATATCAATTCTTCACATCTTTCAAAAAAAATAGAAAATGGGGAAGCTTTCCAACTCATTAGTTGAGTCCTATTTTACACTAATACCAAAACCAGACTAAGCTATCACAAGTAAAGACACTTACAAATATTTATAATGAATATAGATACAAAAATACCCAAGAAAATGCTAGCAAACAAAATACACCAACTTATTAAAAAGGATTATACATCATAAACAAGTGAGATTTATCCCAGAGAATGGTTTAATATCCCAAAATCAATTAATGTAATACACTATATTGAAAGAATAAAGATTTAAAACAAAAAAATACGTGATCATCTCAATGGACACAGAAAAAGCATTTGTCAACATTCACTATTCTTTCATTATAAAATCACTCAGCAAACTATAAATAGAAAACAACTTCCTCAACCTGATTAAAAAAAAAACCATTGACATTGAGTCGATTCCAACTCATAGTGATCCTATAGGACAGAGTAGAACAGCCCCATAGGGTGTACAAGGAGCAGCTGGTGGATTCGAACTGTTGACCTTTGGGGTAGCAGCTTAGCTCTTAACCACTGAGCCACCAGGGCTCCTAATAGGGAAAGACTAAATGTTTTTCCTTTAAGATCAGGAAAAAGACAAGGATATCAACTGTTAACACTTTTATTCAGCACTGTACCGGAGGCTCTAGCAAGGGAAATTAGGAGAGAATGAAATAAAAAATTCAATCAGAAATAATAAAACTATCTCTTTGAAGATGACCTGATTTTATATGTATAAAATCCTTTAAAAATCCACTAAAAAATTCATAGAATAAACAAGTTCAATAAGTTTGTAGGATATGAGACTGATATACAAAAATCAACTGTATTTCCATACACTTGAAATGAACAATCTAAAAAGAAAATTAAGTAAGCAATTCAATTTACAATTGCATCAAAAAGAACAAAATATGTAGGAATATATTTGACAAAAGAAGTGTAAAACTTATACTCTAAGAACTGTAAAGCATTATTGAAGGGAAATAAACATTTAAATAAATGGGAAGATGTTCTAGGTTCATGGACTGAAGACTTAATTTTGTTAAGATAGAAACATTTCTCAAATGGATCTATAGATTCAATACAATCCTTCATAGAATCACAGCTTTGTAGAAATTGATATGCTGATCCTAAAATTCATGTGACTG
The DNA here is from genome assembly GCF_000243295.1 of Trichechus manatus latirostris. Lineage (NCBI taxonomy): Eukaryota > Metazoa > Chordata > Mammalia > Sirenia > Trichechidae > Trichechus > Trichechus manatus. The sequence goes on from NW_004443945.1 coordinate 32,278,925, forward strand.
TGCGAGGGAGCCAGCATAGCCAAAGCAATTCTGAAAAAGAAAAAGTTAAAGAACTCACATTTCCTAATTTTAAAACTTACTACAAAGCTACAGTTACTGATACTGCCGTATTGGCACAACGACAGCCATATAGGTCAATGGAATTGAATTTTTAATTCAGAAATAAACCCTGACGTGTATGGTCAATTGATTTTTGACAAAGGTGCCAATAATACAAATCAGTGAGGAAAGAATAGTCTTTTCAACTAATGGTGCTGGGACCACTGGATAGTCACATACAAAAGAATACATCTAAATGTTTACCTCACACCATATACAAAAACTAACTCTAAATAGACCAAAGACATAAATGTAAGAGCTAAAACTATAAAATTCTTAGAAGAAAACATAGGGGTAAATCTTCATTATCTTGGATTTGGCAATGGTTTCTTATATATGACACCAAAAGCAAAGCAAAAAAAAAAGGAAGGATAGATAAATGGTTCTTTCTCAAAATATTTAAAATTTGTGCTTCAAAGGATAATATCAATAAGTAATAAACCAAAAAAGGCAACTCACAGAATGGGAGAATGTCTTTGTAAATCATGTATCTAATAAGGAACACGTATCTAGAATATATAAAGAACTCTTACTACTCAGCAACAAAGAGACAATATCACAATAAATAAATAGCCAAAAGACTTGAATAGACACATTTGCAAGAAATATATACAAATGATCAATAAGCACTAATGATGCACAACATCATTATTCATTAGGGAAATGAAAATCAAAACCACGATAAGATACCACTTCACACTCATGAAAACAGCTATAATAAAAAAGACAGATAATAACTAGTGTTGATGAGGATGTGGAGAAATTGGAACGCATACACAGCTGGTGGGAATCTAAAATGGTACAGCCACTTTGGAACAGTTTGGCAGTGCCTCAGAAAGTTAAACAGACAGCTGCAATGTGATACAGCAATTCCACTTTTTGGTATATATCCAAGAGAAAGGAAATCCTATGTCCACAAGACGCTTGCATACGAATGTTCATAGCAGCATGATTCATAATAGCCAAAAGGTAGAAATAACCCAAATGTCCATCAGCTAATGAATGGATAAACAAAAGTGGTAAAGCCATTGAATGGAATATTACTTGATCATAAAAAGCATGATGTACTGATATATTTTACAACATGGATGAACTCTGAAACCATTATGATAAGTAAAAGAACCCAGCAACAGAACACCATATACTATATGATTCCATTTAAATAAAGTGTCCAGAATAGGCAAATTCATAGAGACAGAAAGTAGATTAGTAGGTTCTTAAAGCTAAGGGGCAGAGGGGAGGGTCGCTTCTAAAGAGTAAGTGTTTCTTTTGAGGATAAGAATGTTCTAAAGTTGACTGTGGTGATGGTTGCACAATTATGCAAATATACTAAAAGTCATAGAATTGTCTAATTTAAATGTGTAGATTATATGGTATGTGAATTATAACTTAATAAAGCTGTTACCAAAGAAAATGTATAGCATGTAATCTAAAATAGTGTGGTAATCAAAGAAACAGAAAATTTTCAATTAACATGAGAAAGAACAATCAGCAGAGGACAATGCTGAGATGATATAGATTTTGGTATTATCCTTCAAATACTTTAAAGCAGCTATTCTAAGAATGTGCCAACAAGTAAGGCCAAATACTCTACAAATGAATGGAATGATAGACAATCTCAACAAACAATTACAAGTTATAAAAATGAATCAAATGGAATTTTAGAACTGAAAAAACACAATGAATGAAATAAAAACTGATGGAATGTGCTCAAAATTAGAATGAATATGACAGAGGAAAATATTCCATGAATAGACAAGATATCAATAGCGTTTATCCCATCTGAACAATAGAAAGATCAAAAGATAAATGAACAAAGTCTCAGAGACCTGTGAGATAAAAAGAGACCTACATTCATGTCCTTGATGTCTGCAAAGGAGAGGAGAAAATACAATGCTGAAAATTTTTTGAAAAATTGATGGCTGACAACTTCCAAATTTGGCAAATGACATAAACATACAAACTCAGAAGCTCAGCAAACCCCAAACATGATAAATTCAAATACATCTACACTCAGATAAATCATTAACAAAGTGCCGAAAATGAAATGCAAAGAAAATATTTTGAAAGCAGTCAGAGTAAAACAATGCATTATTTTAAGAGAACAGCAATTCAAATGGCTGTGAATTTTTCATCAGAAACCAACAAGAGCAAAAGAAAGTGGCACAATATTTTTAAAGTACCAGAGGAGGGTGGAAAAAAAAAAAAAGCGAAGCTGTCAACTTAGGATACTACAATCAGTGACAATATCCTTCAGGAATGAAATTGAGGTAAAAGACATTCTCAAATGAAGAAAAACAAACAGAATTCACTGTCAGCAGACATGCTCTCTGAGAAAATGTTAAGGAAGTTCTTCAGACTGAAGAAAAATGATATCAGAAGGATAATTTGAACCTCAAGTCTGAAAGAAGAGCAACAGAAATGGTAAATATCTGGGTAAATATAATAGACAAATATTTTTCTATTGAGTTCTTTATATGTTTGATTGTTGAAAGCAAAAACTATAACATTGACTGATGAGGGTCTCAATGTATGTAGACATAACATATAAGACAATTATAACATAATGAGGAAAGCATAAAAGGACTCATACAGTGGTAAGATTTCTATATTCAACAAAAACTGGTAAAATACTGATTCTAAGTGGACAGTGAAAAGTTATGTATTTAATATAGTAAATCTCTAGAGTAATTGTTAAATAAATTATACAAAGAGATAGTCAATAAATAACATTATAGATAAATTAAAATAGAATACTGAAAAATATTCAAATATCTCCAACACAGCAGGAAACAGAAAGAGAAAAATTTTAAATAGAGAGAATACAGACAAACCAAAAAATAAAATGTTAAACCTAAATCCAAACACATCAATAATTGGAATAAAGGCAGGGGGGCAGGGGGCAGGTGGAGTAATAGTCAGATGCTTTGTGTTATCCCTCTTACAACAAAGACCAAAATAAACAAGTGAATTGACTATATATGAAAATCTAGGAAACCTAAGCATCAAAGACAAAGATGAAAAACTGGACTGAACAACAAGTGGAAGAAGAGAAAATTCAAAAACAGCTGAGACAGGGAATTAGGGATCACCGAATCACCTACATCCTGCTAGCCAAACCTGCACAGTGCAGACATATTGAGGCAAGCAATAGCTTCCCTAGCTGAAACACACTCTATCTGGTGCAGCTAAGCAGGAGTGACTCTGCACGCACCTCCTGAATCAAACAAGAGTGATGCTAGACCTGTGAAAGTTAAGTGCATGCTCCCAACCCACCACGTGTACCACAACCCAACCCTCCCCCACCAGAGCTCCAAGGGTCAAGGAGTACTCCCTCCCCGACATCAACCCCACTCTCCGCTCCGACACCAGTCCAGCAGCATCCAACACACACCTCCTAAGCTGAGAACTCACTGCCTGATCCAGAGGCACCTGCCCCTTTGCTCAGCCACTGGCACACAGGGCTCATAGGCTTGTGGCACACAGGGTCCATGGGCTTGCAGCACCCTCCATCCCCTCAAATCACCCACACCATTGCCTGGCTAGCTGAATTGCCACAGCATGTACACACTGGCATAAAGCAGGTGGAGTTCCCACCTGCAGCCCATTTTCACCTGCAGCAGTCAAGTGGAAGCTGCAGATCTGTGACATTCAGCACCACACTGCCCCTTAGCCTGTAGCTTTCAGCCATGTCTGAGGCACCTGTCCCTTAGCCCAGCCTCTGGCACAGGGTGTCCACAGACTTGCAGCACCCTTCATCCCCACCAATCACCAACACCAGTGCCTAGCTGGCCAACCTAGCACAACACTCCCTCATTAGGACAAAGAGGGCACAGTTGTCAGCTGAAGCCCATTCTTACCTGCAGCAGCCAAGTACAAGCTGCAGATCTGTGGTACTCGGCACCACCACACCTCCTAAGAAGGGGCCTCAACCACAGACACTGGGGGCCTGAGGGCCAGTGGTACCACACATTCCATCCAATCATGACAGGGCATGAGAACTAGTGGCGCCCCCCCACCCCACACCAACCTCTCCTGCCAAAGGCACCAGGTGCCCAAGGACTGGCTGCACTATCCCCCCTGCCACTATATATTCTAGCAGACAGGGGCAAGCCCTCCATCCAAGCACCCAGGAGTAGCCCACAGTGCTTTGCCTTATCCCTCACATCACCCTCCACTGCAACCAGAGACCTGTGCCTGCTCTGAACACCCCCATGCAGGCCTACTCACACATGACTGTAGATAAGAGCCTCCACACCACACAGTCAGGGATCAATGACCTGGGTAACTTTTCCCCGACCATGTGGCAAGCAGTGGAGCACACACACAACACTCAACCCAACAACCAGTAAGAACACCCCCTGCACCCACAGCCAGGTGACCAGCAGGACAGATACATCACCTCACCAAAAACACCACCTACATCCTCAGCAGCCCCGCAAGAATACTGAACAGATTCCCAAGCTTGGACATCTAGTAGCTGCTCCACCCACCCGGAGACAGGAGGTGAGAGCTTCAACATAGACAGATTAATGACCAGAGTAACACACATGCCTAGCCTACTTGGATATATCAAAACAAAACAAAAATTCGGGGTGCAGTAAACAAACATACAGTAAATATAATAAGTTTTTGATGCCTCGAGGACAACAGTCAATATCAAATCACATAAAGAAGCAGGACAAGATGGCTCCAGTAACAAAAATAAAGAACCAAAAGCCTTCTGGAGGAAGATAAGGCAATGGAACTATCTGGTAAAGAATTCAAAAGACTAATATACAGAGCTCTCTAAGATATCAAGAAGGAGATGGGGGACAACACAGAAAAAACTAACGAACAAACAGACAAAGTAATAGAAGAATTAAGTAAAATAATACAAGAACAAAATGACACAATAAACAGGCTTCTAGAAACCATATAAAAACAGCAAATAAAAATCCAAAAGATTAACAACAAAATTTCAGAATTAGACAACTAAATAGAAGTTCATACAAGTGGAATTGAGACAACGGAAGTCAGAATTAGTGAGACTGAAGATAAATCCCTTCACACCAATTTGTTTGAGGAAAAATTAGAAAAATAAATGAAGAAAAATGAAGAGAGCTTAAGAATTATGTGGGATACTATCAAGAGAAAAAAATCTACAAGTGATCAGATTTCCAGAACAGTGGAGGATAACAGAAAACACAGAGAGAATTATTGAAGATTTTCTGGCAGAAAACTTCCCTAATATTATGAAAGATAAGAAAATATCTATCCAAGAGGCTCAACGAACCCCATACAAGATAGACCTCAAAAAAAAGTTACCAAGACATATCATAATCAAACTTGTCAAAACCAAAGACAAAGAATCCTGAAAGCAACAGGAGAAAAACGAAAAGTCATTTACAGAGGAGAACCAATAAGAATAAGCTCTGATTACTCAGCAGAAACCATGCAAGTGAGAAGGAAATGGGATGACATATATAAAGCCTTGAAGGAAAAAAAAAAAACTCCGAGCCAAGAATTACATATCCAGCAAAATTGTCTGTCAAATGCGATGGCGAAATTAGGTCATTTCCAGATAAACAGAAATTAAAGGAAGGTGTAAAAACCAGACCAAAATTACAAGAAATATTAAAGAGAGTCCTCCACTTAGAGAATCAACAACACCAGACAACAATGCAAGGCTAAGACACAGAACATATCAACCAGATACCAACCCAGATAGGAAATTCTTAAAAATAAATCAAAGATGAAAGGCTGAAAATAGGGAACCAGAGATGTCAATATATAAACAATGACAATGTCACAACAAAAAAGAGGGAATAAATGGGGTAGTCATAGAACTTCCATAGGCAGAGGAAGTCAAGGCAATATCAAAAAATAAAAGACTGGTTTAAACTTAAAAAAAAAAGGTAAATTTCAAGGTAGCCATAAAGAAAGCTAACAAACCTACCCATCAAAATAAAAAAGAACAAAAACATAAAGACTCAGCAAACACAAAATCAATAAAGATGAAATAAATGAAAAGAAAATCCATAAACAAAAAAAACTTAGCACAGAAAATTAAGCAGAACAAAGAAGCCATCAACACTACAAAAAAACAACAAAATGACAGCAGTAAACCCATAAGTATCAATAATTACACTGAATGTAAACGGCCTAAATGCACCAGTAAAAAGACAGAGAGTGGCAGAACACATAAAAAAACAGTACCCATCAATATGCTGTCTACAAGAAACACACCTTAGATACAAAGACATAAAAAAACTAAAACTCAAATGATGGAAAAAAAAATCAAACAAACAATAACAAAAAAAGAGCAGAAGTGGCAAGATTAATCTCCAATAAAAAAGACTTCAAAGCAAAATCCACCATAAAGGATAAGAAAGGACACTATATAAAGATTAAAGGGTCAATACACCAGGAGGATATAACTATAATATATGTGAACTCACCCAATGACAGAGCTCCAAAATACATAAAACAAACTCTAACAGCATTGAAAGAGAAACAGTTCCACAATAATAGTATGAAACTGTGACACATTACTTTTGGTGAAGGACAGAATATCAAGAAAGAAACTCAATAAAGACAAAGAAGATCTAAATGCCACAATCAATCAACTTGACCTCATAGACATATACAGAACACTCCACACAACAGCAGGAAAGTATGTATTCTTTTCCAATGCACATGGAACATCTTCCAGAATAGACCATATTTTAGGTCGTGAAAGAAAGCCTCAACAAAGTCTAAAACATCAAAATAACACAAAGCATCTCTCTGACCATAATGCTATAAAAGTAGAAACCAATAATAGAAATAGCAAGGAAAAAAAATACATGGAAACTGAACAACTTGTTTAAAAACTACTGGGCAATAGAAGAGATCAAGAATGGAATAAAAAAATTCGCAGAATCAAATAAGAATGAAAGCATATCTTACTAAAACCTTCAGGACACAGCAAAAGCAGTGATTAGAGGTCAATTTTTAGCAATAAACACACATATGAATAAAAGAAAAGCACCAAAATTGAAACATTAACCCTATAACTCTAACAGATAGAAAGAAAACAGCAAGGGAAGCGCACAGGCACCAGAAGAAAGGAAATAATAAAGATTAGAGCAGTAATAAATGTAATAGAGAACAGAAAAACAACTGAAAAATCAACAAGACCAACAAAATCAACAAATCACTGGCCAAACTGACAAAGGAAAAACAGGACAGGAAGAAAATAACCCGAACAAGAAATAAGACAGGTGATACCACAACAGATCCAACTGAAATAAAAAGTATAACAGAATACTATAAAAAATTGTATTCCAACAAATTTGAAAACCTAGAGGAAATGGACATATTTCTAGAAACATACTACCTACCTAAACTAAAACAAACTGAGGTAGAAAAACTAAACAGACCCATAACAAAAGAAGAGATTGAAGGGGTAATAAAAAAACTACCCCCCCAAAAAAAAGTGCTGGCCCAGACAGCTTCACTGGAGAATTCTACCAAATATTCAGGGAAGAGCTCACACCAATATTACTAAAACAATTTCAGAGCACAGTAAAGGAAGGAATACTCCCAAATTCATTCTACGAAGCCAGCATAACCTGGATACCAAAACCAGGCAAAAACACCACAAGAAAGAAAACTACATTAACATAGACACAAAAATTATCATGTGAATTCTAGTCAATAGAATTCAACAGCATTTCAAAAAAAATGATACATCATGACCAAGTGGGAGTATACCAGATATACAGGGATGGGTCAACATTAGAAAATCAATCAGTGTAATCCACCACATAAATAAAACAAAGGAAAATAATCACATGATCATCTCAATTGATGCATAAAAGCATTTGATAAAGACCAATACCCATTCCTGAAAAAAAAACTCTCAGCAAAATAGGAATGGAAGAGAAATTCCTTGACATAATAAATGGCGTTTATACAGAAACAACAGCCAATCTCATTCCACATGGAAAGAGCCTGAGAGCATTCGCCTTGAGAACAAGAACCAGACAAAGATGCCCTTTATCACCACTCTTATTTAACATCGTGCTGGAAGTCCCAGCTAGAGCAATGAGGCAAGAAAAAGAATAAAAGACATTCAAATTTGTAAAGAAGAGGTTAAACTATCCCTATTGGCAGATGATACAATCTTATATACAGAAAATCCCAAAGAATCCACAAAAAAGCACTGGAACCAATAGCAGATTTGAGTAAAGTGCCAGGATACAAGATTAACATAAAAAAGTCAGTTGGGTTCCTTTATACCAACAAAGAGAACTTTGAAAACAAAATCAGGAAATCAATACCATTTACAATAGCCCTCCAAAAGATAAAATACTTAGGAATAAATCCAACCAGGGACATAAAAGACCTATATAATGAAAACTACAAAACACTACTGCAAGAAACCAAAAGAGACCTACATAAGTGGAAAAACATACCATGGATAGGAAGACTAAACGTTGTGAAAATGTCAATACTACTCAAAGCGATCTACAGCTACAATGCAATCTGTCATGGATTGAATTATGTCCCCCAAAACATGTGTGTATCACTTTGGCTAGGCCATGATTCCTGGTATTGTGTGATTTTCCTATATGTTGTAAATCTTGCCTCTATGATGTTAATGAGGAAGGATGGGTGGCAGTTGTCTTAGTAAGGCAGGACTCAGTCTACAAGATTGGATTGTATCCTGAGGCAATGTATTGAGATATAAAAAGACAGAAGTGAGCAGAGAGACGGGGGACCTCATACCATCAAGAAAGCAGTGCTGGGAGCATAGCACATCCTTTGGACCAGGGTTCCTGCACAGAGAAGCTCCTAGTCTGGGAGAACACCGAAGATAAGGCTGACAGAGAGAAAAAGCCTTCTCCTGGAACTGACCCACTGAATTTGGACTTTTAGCCTACTTTGACTGTGAGGAAATAAACTTCTCTTCATTACAACAACCCACTTGTGGTATTTCTGTTATAGCAGCACTAGATGACAAAGACACAATCCCAATCCAAATTCCAACAGCATTCTTTAACAAGATGGAGAAACAAATCACCAACTTTATATGGAAAGGAAAGATGTCCCGGATAAATAAAGGATTACTGAAAAAGGAAAAAAGTGGGAGGCTTCACACTACTTGATTTTAGAATTTATTATATAGCCATGGTAGTCAAAACAGCCTGGTACTGGTACAACAACAGACACATAGGCAATGAAACAGAATTGAGAACTGTGACGTAAATCCATCCATGAGCATCTGATATTTGACAAGGTCCATTAAATGGGGAAAAGACAGTCTCTTTAACGAGTGGTGCTGGTATAACTGGATGTTCATCTATAAAAAAATGAAACAAGATCCATACTTCACACCACACAGAAAAATTAACTCAAAATGGATCAAAGGCCTAAACATAAAACCTAAAATGATAACTATCATGGAAGAAAAAATAGGGACAATGCTACAGGCCCTAACACTTGGTACAAATAGTATACAAACCATAACTAACAATGCACAAACACCAGAAGAGAAACTAGATAACTGGGAGCTTCTAAAAATTAACCACTTATGCTCAACAAAAGACTTCATCAAAAGAGTAAAAAGAGAACCTACAGACTGGGAAAAAGTTTTTAGCTATGACATATCCAATAAGGGTCTAATATCTAAAATCTGCAAGATACTCCAACACCTCAACAACACAAAGACAAACAATCCAGTTACAAAATGGGCAAATGCCTGGCTCAGATGGCTTCACTGTAGAATTGAACAAAACATTCAGAGAAGAACTTACACCAATACTACTCAAACTATTTTGGAACATTGAAAAGGAAGTGACACTTCTAAGTTCATTCTATGAGGCCAGCATAATCCTGATATACCAAATCAGGCAGACACCACAAAAAAAGAAAATTACAGACCAATATCTCTCATGAATATAAATGCAAAAATTCTCAACAAAATTCTAGCGAATAGAATTCAGCATCATATCAAAAAAATAATACACCACGACCAAGTAGGATTCATACAAGGTATGCAAAGATGGTACAACATTAGAAAATCAATAAACATAATCCACCACAAAAATAAAAGGAAAGAAAAGAATCACATGATTATCTCAATCAACACAGAAAAGGCATTCGACAAAGTCCAACACCCATTCCTGGTAAAAACTCTCAATGAAATAGGTATAGAAGGGAAATTTCTCAACATAATAAAGGGCATCTATGCAAAACCAATGGCCAACATCTTTCTTAATGGTGAGAGGCTGAAAACATTCCCCTTCAGAAGAGGAACAAGACAAAGATGATCTTTATCACCACTCCTATTTAACATTGTGCTGGATATCCTAGCTAGAGCAATAAGGCAAGAAAAAGACATAAAGGGCATCCAAATTGGTAATGAAGAAGTTAAACTGTCCCTATTTGTGGATGATATGATACTATACATAGAAAACCCTAAACACTCCGTGAGAAAACTACTGGAACTAATAGATTCAGCAGAATAGCAGGATACAAGATAAACATACAAAAATCAGTTGGATTCCCATACACTAATAAAGAGAACAAGGAAAAGGAAATCGGGAAAATGATACCATTTATAATAGCCCCTGAAAAAGATAAAATACTTAGGAATAAATCTAACCAGGGATGTAAAAGACCTATACAAAGAAAACTACAAAACACTACAGCAAGAAACTCAAAGGGATCTACATAAATGGAAAAACATACCATGCTCATGAATAGGTAGATTCAACATTGTGAAAATGACAATTCTACCCAAAGCAATTTACAAATACATGCAATCCTGATCCAAATACAAGCAATATTCTTTAAATAGATGGAAATACTAATCATTAACTTTATATGGAAAAGGAAGAGGCCCGGGATACGTAAAGCACTATCAAATAAGAATAAACTAGGAGGACTTGCACTACCTGACCTCAGAACCTACTATACAGCTATGGTAGTCAAAACAGCCTGGAACTCGTACAACAACAGATACATTGACCAATGGAACGGAATCAAGCACCCAGATGTAAATCCATCCACCTACAGTCACCTGATCTTCGACAAGGACCCAAAGTCCATCAAATGTGGAACAGACTTTTTAACAAATGGTGCTGGCAAAAATGGATACCAATCTGCAAAAAAAATGCAACAGGACCCATAGTTCACACCATATACAAAAACTAATTCAAAATGGATCAAAGACCTAAATATAAAGCCAAAAACTATAAAGTTAATAGAAAAAAAAGAATAGGATCAACGCTAGAGGCCCTAATACATGGCATTAACAGGATATAAACCATAACCAACAACACACAAACTCCAGAGAGTAAGCTAGATAACTGGAATCTTCTAAAAATTAAACACTTATGCTTATTAAAAGTCTTCACCAAAGAGTAAAAAGAGAACCTACAGACTGGGAAAACTTTTGGGGATATTACAAGTCAGACAAAGGTCTAATCTCTAAAATCTACAAGAAAATCCAAGACCTCTACAACAAAAAGACAAATAATCCAATTAAAAAATGGGCAAAGGAAATGAACAGACACTTCACCAAAGAAGATATTCAAGCAGCCAACAGACACAGGAGGAAATGCTGGCGATCACTAACCATTAGAGAAATGCAAATCAAAACCACAATGAGATACCATCTCACCCCAGCATTACTGACACAAATCAAAAAAATTGGAAATAATAAATGTTGGAGAGGCTGCAGGGAGATTGGACCTCTTATGCACTGCTGGTGGAAATGCAAAATGATATAACCATTTTGGAAAATGATATGGGGCTTCCTTAGAAAGCTAGAAATAGAAATACTGTATGATCCAGCAATTCCATTCCTAGGAATATATCCTAGAGAAATAAGAGCCATCACATGAATGGATAGACATATGCACACTTGTGTTCATTGCAGCATTGTTCACAAGAGCAAAAAGATGGAAACAACCTAGATGCCCATCAACAGATGAATGGATAAACAAACTATGGTACATACACACAACGGAGTATTATGCAATGATAAAGAACAATGATGAATCTGAGAAACATCTCATAACATGGATGAATCTGGAGGGCACTATGCTGAGTGAAATAAGTCAATCACAAAAAGACAAATATTGCATGAGACCACTACTGTAAAAACTCATGAAAAGTTTTACACACAAAAAGAAACAATCTTTGATGATTATGAGGGATGGGGGGACACTAAATAGACAATAGATAAGTGGTAAATTTGGTGAAGGGTAAGACAGTACACAATACTGGGGAAGCCAGCACAACTTGCCCAAAGAAAGTTCATGGAAGCTCCATAGACACATCCAAATTCCCTGAGAGACTGAATTGTTGGCCTGAGGGCTGTGGGGACCATGGTCTCAGGGAACATCTAGCTCAATTGGCATAACATAGTTTATAAAGACAATGTTCTACATTCTACCTCGGTGAGTAGCATCTGGGGTCTTCAAAGACTGTGAGCAGCCATCTAAGATACTCCACTGGTCTCAGCCCTTCGGGAGCAAGGGAGAATGAAGAAAACAGGACACAGTGGAAAGATTAGTCCAAAGGACTAATGGACCACAGCTACAAAGGTCTCCATCAGACTGAGTCCAGTACAACTATTTGGTGTCCGGCTACCACTACTGATCATTCTGACAGGGATCACAAACAGAGGGTCCTGGACAGAGCTGGAGAAAAATGTAGAACAAAATTCTGACTCAAAAAAAGACCAGATTTACTGGCCTGACAGAGACTGGTGAAACCCTGAGAGTATGGCCCCCTGACACCCTTTTAGCTCAGTAATGAGGTCACTTCCAAGGTTCACCCTTCAGCCAAAGATTAGACGGGCCCATAAAACAAAATGAGACTAATGGGTCACAACAGTCCAGGACAAGGACTAGAAGGCAGGAGGGGACAGAAAAGTTGGTAATAATGAACCCAAGGTCGAGAAGGGAGAGTGCTGACATGTCGTGGGTTTGTTAACCAAGGTCATAAAACAATATGTGTACTAACTGCTTAATGAGAAACTATTTGTTCTGTAAACTTTATCTAAAGAACAATAAAAATTTTTTTCAAAAAATGAGTAAAAGATATGAACAGACATTTCACCAAAGAAGACATTCAGGTGCTTTATAGACACATGAGGAATTGCTAGTGATCATTAGCATTAGACAAATGCAAATCAAACGTCAGTGAGATACCATGTCACACCAAGAATACTGGCACTAATCAAAAAAGCAGAAAATAACAAATGTTGGAGAGGTTGCTTGGAGATTGGAACTCTTATGCAACACCGATGGGAATGTAAAATGGTACAATCACTTTGGAAAACAATATGGCGCTTCCTTAAAGAGCTAGAAATAGAAATACTATATGAATATTGAATAAAGTAGTTTTCAGAGCAAAGAATGCAACAAGAGATTAAACAGTAATTACATAACGAAAAAACTGTCAGCTCACCACCTTTATATATATATACGCACACAACGAAAGCACTATAAAATACACGAAGCAAAATTTGATAGAACTAAAAGGAAAAATACACAAATCCACAAGTATAGTTATACTATACTCCCCTCAGTAGAATAACTACTAGACATAAAGTCAGCAAGAATATAAAAGAACTAAAGAACACCATCAACCAAGTGGATCTAATTGACATTTACAGAACACTACAACCAACTATGATCCATATTTGTGACCATTTCAAAGAAAGGTAATCAAACAGATTGTGCAAATTATCGAACAATATCATTAATATCACATGCTAGCAAAATTTCGCTGAAGATGATTAAAAAACAGCGGCAGCTATATATCAACAAGGAACTGCCAGAAGTTCAAGCCAGATTCAGAAGGGGACGTGGAATGAGGGATATTATCATTGCTAATTTTAGATGGATCTTGGCTGAAAGCAGAGAATACCAGAAAGATGTTTATCTATGTTTTATTGACTATGCGAATGTATTTGACTCAACAGTGGATCATAACAAATCATGGATAACTTTATGAAGAACGGAAATTTCTGAACCCTTAACTGTGCTCCTATGGAAACTGTACGTTGCTCAAGAGGCAGTTGTTGGAATAGAAAAATGTGAGACTGTGTGATTCACAACTAGAAATGTTATGCAGGACTGTTGTGTCTTTTTGCTTTACTTATTCAATCTGTATGCTGAACAAATAATCTGAGAAGCTAGACTACATAAAGAAGAATGTGACATCAGGATTGGAGGAAGACTCATTAACAGCTGGTGGTATGCATATGACACAACCTTGCTTGCTGAAAATGAAGATGACTTGAAGCACTAACTGATGAAGGTAAAAGGCTACATACAGCCTTCAGTATGGATTATACCTGAAACATAAAGAAAACAAAATCCTCAAAACTGGTCTGATAACAACATGATAAATGGCAAAAAAATTGAAGTTGTCAATGATTTCATTCTGCTTGGATCAACAATCAATGTCCATGGAAGCAGCAGTCAAGAAATCAATTAACATATTGCATTGGGCAAATCTGCTGCAGAAGAGTTCTTTAAAGTGTTAAAAAGCAGAGATGTCACTTTCATGACTAAGGTGCACCTGACCGAAGCCATACATGGTCTTTTCAATTGCCACATATGCATGTGAAAGCTGAACAATGAAAAAGGAAGACAGAAGAAGAACTGATGCATTTGAACTGTAGTATTGGTGAAGAATATTGACTACACTGTGGACTGAAAGAAGAATGAACAAATCAGTTTTAGAATAAATAAAACCAGAATGTTCCTTAGAAATGAGATGGCAAAACTTCAGCTTGCTTACTTCGGACAAGTCATCAAGAAGGACCAGTCCCTAAAAAGGAACATCATGGTTAGTAAAGTAGAGGGTCAGAGTAAACAAGGAAAACCCTCAATGGGCACAATAGCCAAAGCAATGGACTCCAATCATGAAGATGGTGCAGGACTGGGCAATGTTTCATTCTGTTATCCACAAGGTCACTTTGAGTGGAAGCCAACTCAACAGCACCTGACAACACAACCACAACACACAACTACAGCAGAATACACACTCTTTTCAAGTGCCCACAGAACATAAATCAAGATAGATCACCACCTGGGTCATAAAACAAACTTCAACAAACTTAAACTAATTAAAAAATACAAAGTAGGCTACCTGATTAAAATGAAATTAAACTAGAAATCATAACAGAAAGATAAAAGGAAAACATCTTAATATTTGGGAAGATAAACAACGTGCTTTGAAATGCATCATGGTTCAAAATGAATATTTCAAGGGAAATTAGAACATATTTTGTACTGAACAAAGATAAAAATACAAAATATAAAAATGCGTGTGACACAACTAAAGCAGTGCTTACAGAGAAATATATCGCATTAAATGCTTATATTAGACAGGAACAGTCTGGAATCAATAATCTAGAATTCCATCTCAAGAAGTTTGAAAAACAAGAGGAAAATCCAAAGCAAACTCCATGAAAGTGTCGTATGTACAACCTTGATCTCAGGCACCTCTAGGCATAAACCCGATTCTGGGATGCTCAAGTTTCCCTTGGGACCATGAATTTTGATTCCTATAGATTTAGCTGATCTGGAAGAGAATAGCAATAAAAATCTAGAACTTCAAACTTCCATTAGGTAGAGCTTCATAGTAATAGTCTGTGTCTGACACACTCCACTTTTGGTTTGGTGGAATGACTGAGTATCTTCTTCTCTTCTCTCCTTCTCATTATTATTATATTGCCATAGCTTATCTTCCATAATTAAATTGATTACTACAAATTTTTCATAATTCTCTGATAATGTTAAATATATCAAATCTTAGCTATAAAAAGCTGTAGCATACTGACATAAACAAGTAAAATACATAAACATCTCACTGATGTCAACTTAATTTACCATATTTTTCTTATACACATACAAGCAAACAGGTTGATTGGAGAGATCAATGACCTGCAGGTTGTCGTTGTCCAGCCAGCCACAGCTGGAAAGAATAATACATGGGAGGACTTTTGATGCATAAAACAAACAGGATAGGCCCAAATTACTGCACACATCTACTATAGTCAGGCTTGATTGACATATGAAGCAAAAGGAGAAAGAATTAATGTGGTAACAGAGAAAATAGAGCCAGAAATAAGCGTTACTTATTTTACAGATTGTCAAGGATTAATCCTAACCACTATCAAGCATGACAATAATTAACCAAATCCCTCTGAATCTTCATCCAAAATACATTCCTAAAATAAGATCAAAACAAACATAATTATGCTTTGGAAAGCATACTAATTTTAAACTCAGGTAAAAAAGTATAATTTGAGCTATATTCTCTGTATTTTCTGATAAAAATTCAAAAACATCTTGAGTAAAGTCAAGAAGTATTACATCCAAAGCTTCTCTTTGATATATAAACTTTGTCACTAACATAAAAGGGAATTAGATTAGTTTGACAGAACTTATTCCTCACCTCGGTATGTTTATTTGTGAGAACCATAGTATTTCAGTACTGAAAGGGGCTTTAAAAATCATCTAGTCAAATTGTTGTTCTTCTTTAAGGAGGATAAATGTTTTTCAAAACTGTATAAATGTAAGCACCATACATTTATATGTTTTGCAAAGCAGTGGAAAAATAATGTTATTTTTTGACTTATTCAATACAATCACAAATTGTCCAATGCAATAGATAGTTTAGCAAACACTACCATTATTTTTCAAGACAGTTACCAAAAAGAACTTGAATACAACATTAGTCTAATGTCTTAAGTCCTCCTAAGCTTTTTTATTTTTGCTAAATTTAAGTATTTTCAGATTTATACTTTAAGATTGAGAAACATAGATTATTCATCATTGGAAATAAAATTTATTTTAAAAACACCCCCTTTCCAAATTCTATATTCTTTTGGCTCATGTAATTTAAAATATTTTGGATTTGTGTTTCTTTCTTCCTTCTTAATCATTTCAAACATATTAACGGACAGATAGATTTGCTAGGCTGAGACATTGTTTTGTATACAAAATAGGTCTGGAAATGACACAAGGACAAATATATGATATTTCTGATTAAAAAAAGGGGAACAACTGATAAATCCAAACCATCCACATTAAAAAAAAAAACAACCAACATATTTGTATACAATAAATATGCTGAATTTAGAAATGCTCTGCTGAATCTCACTTTCCTGTTGAATAATCACTCCCTCAAAGATATCTTAGCCAGATTCCATACCTTTTCATCCACATTTTTATTATTAGAACAGTCTCATTCTGGACTTTACAATTCAGATCTGTTCTTTTTAAAAATGTACTCTCAAACTTGATTCAAAACTACTCTCCTCGAGACTCCGGCAAGATGGCAGTCTAGGCAGAAGCATCACGCCGTCCCTCCACAACAAAGATCCAAAAAACTAAGCCAAACAGAGAATCAACAATCCTGAAACCCTAGAATATCAAATGAAGAGATAAAGAACTCAGCCGAACACCAAACGGAGTAAGAATACTGAAAG
>NW_004443945.1:32310557-32336003 GCF_000243295.1 Trichechus manatus latirostris
TAACCAATGTCATAAAACAGCATGTGTGTTACTGTTACATGAGAAACTATCTGTTCTGCAAGCCTTCACCTGAAGTACAATAAAATATTAAAAAAAAAAGAAAAAAACTACTCTCCTCTTCCCTACACCATACCCTTCACCAGAATTGTGAAGTCCCTGGGTGGTATACATGGTTAATGAACTATGCTGTTAACCAAAAGGTTCAAGTCTACCCAGAGGCACCTTGGAAGAAAAGCTTGGCAGTCTAATTCTGAAAAACCAGACACTGAAAACCCTATGGAGCACAGTTCAACTCTGACACAATGGGGTTACCATGAGTTGAGATCAACCCAAGGGCAACTGGTTTAGGCTTGGAGTGGAGGCATTTCTAAGTATTAGCTCTTCTGCTGCTTGACTGCGGGAGACAAATAGGCAAGATTGTAGTCCTCTCTTTGTTGTTTGTGATCGGCTTTTTTATGGAGCAGTAGTATTTCCTTTCTGAAGGAGACTTAAGGCTCTGATCTATCCTATCATAGATCTTCTTGTGTTAGCATTCCTTGTTTAGTGGACTCTCCTGGATGGACGAATTGGGCAAGATGACTCAATGATGTCTACATTTTTGTGTAAATATAACACAGGAAATCCATGCATCCTCTTCATGCTGAATGTTGGAAATCTATACAGCTTCCCTGCTACTACCCCTTATTTCAGCTTCATCCGCTCTCTATAATAATTTTTTCCACTGCTAATGTAGCGCAGCAGAAGATTAGCAGACCAGCTACTTAAGTAGCTGTCCAACCAGCAGATCAGGGGGAAAACGGCTATAACTTCTCCTTGCATTTCTTCCTTTTAGTTTGGTAAGGCAAGAAGGGTACAGCTGTGGGGAGATGCAGAGGGATACAGAGGTAAGGCTAGTTCTCAGATCACTCTTTAAGCCCTGAGAGCAGGTGGCTGACCACCTACTGCTAGTGGCTCCCTGATCTTATAATTTGGTTATTTATCTTCATTTTCCATTATTTTGAGGCTTAGTCCAAATTTCTGGACAACAGAGAAAATGATACTAATCATCCCCCTTTTAATATACAAAGAGCTTCTAAAATATATATTATTAGTAAGATACATTACTAGTATATACAATAAAAATATACATTAGTAAGAATATAAAAGATAAATGATGAACTGGCTTAAATTAATTCACAAATGATAAAATTCAAATGATTGATAAGAATATGTGGGGGAAAAAAGTCCAAATTAAAATATAACAAAAACAATTGGAATCATGAAATGCCATTTTTGGTCTAAAATATTAGAAATAGTTTAGAAATATATAATTTAGAATGATGGTAATGTCACAGTGAAATGATAATACTTCCCAATAATAGAGGTTTAAAAGATATTGGTACAAATTTGTAGAAACATATTCAGCAATATGCGTATATAGAAAAGGAGCCCTGGTGGTGCAGTAGCTAAGCACTCGGCTGCTAACCGAAAAGTCGGCTGTTTGAACTCTGCTCCACAGGGAAAGTCGGCTTCCGTAAAATGTACAGCCTTGGAAACCCTACGGGGTAGTTCTACTCTGCCCTATAAATAGGGTCCCTATGAGTTGGAATCGACTCAACAGCAGTTTGTTTGCTTTCGTTTATATTTTTTGAAAAACTATATACATGTTCAGTTGGCTCAGTATTATATATAACTCCTATATATTTATTACAAAAAAACTGTCAATAACCCTTGATAACCAGAAAATTGGTAGAAAAGCAAGCAAAGGAAATGAAAAGCAATTCAGGAAAAGGGGAAACTGAATGGCTAATAAGTAAACAAAGAGATCTTAAACTGCAGCAAAAATCCGAGAGATTCAAATCAATAAAAAAGAGTGAGTTACATCTGAGATTTGATTTGCAAAACTAGAAAGTAACATAAGACTTTATGTAAATTAAGGTAAAACATTAATATTGGGGATTATAAAGCAAAACACCGTTATGTATGTAAAAACACAAACATAAAAGAACAATATATATTTTGAGGATAAGTATACAACTAAATAAGCAAGAAGCTGAAGTGGCCCAGTGGCAGGCTCTATTCCAAAAGATCAATCCATGAAGTGCTACAGAAAGGAAACTGAGAAATCCTGAGGTGACTAGGCATTATTTTGAACTTGTATGTTTATGGAGAGGGGTATTGGCTTTGGTCTAGGGCAGGAATTGAATTGGGTGGCATGAAGGAGAGTAAAACTGGAAAGGAACCATTGGAATCTTGCTCCAAATTCTTGCCCATCTTTGACTTGGGATGGATCGCTTGCCTCCAAACCTGCAGCACTCCATGGCTCTATCCCAGGTGTCTCAGCAGTAAAACCTAGTGCACAGAAGTGCATGCACCGTGCTTGTTAAGGAGGTGAGATAAATAAGTGGAGCTAATTGCTTTCCACCCTTTCTGTTTCAAACTGGGGTAATGAATTATAATGTAGAGACGTGTCTTCCTATGATATTTTTCCATGAATGAGAAAAGGTAAAATCCCGAACTAAGTAATTATGTTATGAGCTAGACAATGATTGACTATAATTTATTGGTATCTGGGCTCTCCAACCTAGGACTCATCTACCACTCACCCAATATTCTGGACTCACAGGAGCTAAAAGCCAGCAGGGTCTGCTATTTCTCCATGGGCTCCACCTGATGGAGAAGACTACTCTGGGAGAAAAAAGCTCACAGACCACAATAATGAGATATCTGAATGGCACAGCTACTTAAAAATAAAAACAACATCATGGAGTCCAAATTCCATTTTAAGTAGAAGTATCATTAAACAGGGACTGAAATTTTTAAATTAGCCAAATAAAATGGTTTAAAAGATAAGCAAGATAACAAAAACATGAAACAAGAACAACTGTATATAAAGCATGAGATAAACAGCAAGTTATATGTACCAGAGGAATGAATTAGTGCTTTAGTGAATAGGATTGACAAAACATACCAGAGGAAATAAGGAAAGATCAAAAATAGAAAAGTTTTTGTAAAGCTAAAAGGTTTTTGATACTGGCCCAGGAGAAATAACAGGGACTGGACTTAATCCTGCCTAAAACAACCAAAAGTAAAACCAAACCAAACAAAATATATGAAACAACAATTTTCAGAACAGTAGGTGACAAGTCTATCAGGCAATAAAGACATTGATTCCTGAGAGATGAGAAACAAAGAGAAAAGAATGTATCTGTAAGAGACCTGTACATGTATATTTATAGCGACTTTATTTGTAACAGCTAAAAACTAGAAACCACCCAAAGGTCTATCAACATGTGAATAGATAAAGTGTGGCATACCCATACAATGGAATACTATTCCACCATAAAAATGAACCTTAAACACCAAACACCTCATGGGATTTGGTTTCTTGGTTTGGAGGTTTAGGGTCATGGCTTTATAGGACATTCCAGTAAATTGGCCTAATATCATGTTTAGTGCTTCTGTTCTACCTCCTAGTCCATTGTGTAGTGCCTTGAGTAACAGAGGAAGAACAAGAGTCAGGAATAGGAGGAGGAAATAGAATGTGTGGCTAATTGTCTCCATGATCAACTGCCTCCTTTGCCATGAGATCAGAAGAACTGGATGGTGCCTGGCTACCATTACTGAACATTTTGATCAAAGACTATCAAAGAACCTTTGATCAAAAGATAGAAAATGCAGAACAGAATTTCAAATTCTTACAGAATCCAGACTTTCTGGAGCCATTGAGGCTAGATGAACCCCAGAAATTATGGCCCAGAGATAATCTTTAAACCTCAAACTTTAAACCAAAAATATCCCCTCATGTCTTCTTTAAACCAAACAATAGTTTAGCTTAATTAGTAAAGAATATCTGCCTTGAGCATAGTGCTCTTTTGCAGAACTATCTATACGGGATCGAATTAACAACAGCAACTCAAAGGTTAGATAGGAAGCTTAGGGGGCAGTGAATTTATGTTAATTGGTAGAAACAACTCAAAAAAGGAGAGTGAGAATAGTTGTGCAACTTGTAGCATGTCATCAATATCGCTGAATTGCACATGTAGAAAAGTGTTGAATTGGTGTATGTTCTGTTGTATATATTTTCAACAACAAAAATAACATGAATAAACTATTGATACACCGCAACGTGGATTAATCTCAAAATAATTATGCTGAAATAATTCATATAAAAAAGGGTGCATACTTTATGATTCCATCTATATAAAATCTTAGAAAATGCTAACTATAGTGACAGAAAGCAGGTCATGGTTGCCTAAGGTGGAGACCGGGGGAGGTGGGAGTGTAAGATGCATTCATTTGTTCGTTCTCTTCACTGTGGTGATGGTTTCACTATGTATATGTATATACCATATTTTTATGCAAATAACTCATGCCTTCTGCATTTATTTGCCAGCTTCCCCTCTCTTCCCCCCCAGGTATTTTCGTATGCTGATTTTTTTACACTAACATATGGAAGAGGATTGGCATGGCAGCACTTATGAGGGTACCTGGGGGTGGGGGGAGGGCTTAGCCAGCAAACAAATACAGAAAGCATACACTATTTGCTTAAAAATATGGTATATATATATATATTTATATATATAAAAGCCCTGGTGGCACAGTGGTTAAGAACCTGGCTGCTAACTGATAGGTCAGTAGTTAGAACCCAGTAGCTGCTCCACAGGAGAAAGATGTGGCAGTCTGCTTCCGGAAAGATTTACAGCCTTGGAAACCCTATGGGACAGTTCTACTCTGTCCCTAGAGTCACTATGAGTCAGAAGGGGCACAACGGCAACAGATAGAGATGAATAGATAATATATAATATACACATGCACACATATACATGTCAAAACTTTATTAAAAAGCTTTAAAAAAAGAAAGAAAAGGAATAATAAATGTTCTGGAGTAGATAAGTAGATGTGTTAACGTTCAGATAATAGAGGTCCTAGAAAGTGAGAAAAATAAATATGAAGAAAAGGAAATATTTGAAAATATAATTGAGATACATTTTCTGGAACTAATAAAAAAAAATTAAAGATTTCAGATTGAAAGTACCCAGAAAAGTCGGAGACACAAAAATAACGAATAAACCACACCTAAGCTCTCTATGAGTCGGAATCAACTGAATGGCAGGGGGTTTGGTTTTGGTTAGACATGACAACGTGGGGAAAAAAGTATTATCAAAAATGGAAAGACAAAGAACCAATCACACACCAAGAAATAAAAATAAAAATTATATGAGTTCTTTTTCTTTTTTTAACAGCACTACTATATTTTTTATGTAAAAAGGCCATGGGGTATTGTTTTTAAAGTATTGAAAGAAAAAGGAAATTAGAACTCAGAGTTTCATATACAGATAAGCTGTCATTCAAATATGACACCACACTAATAGAATCTCAGGCATATAATGTATGATAGACTTTGCTATACAAAGATTCAGATTCAAAACAAATTTGGATGAAGTACTTAAATGAGAGACAAATCCAGATATTGTAAGAGCTATGAATAAAGGTAATGATAAAGTTTTCTTTTTAAAAAAAAATATAGCTAAGACAAAGTGCAATATTTCCATAATGACCCAGGAATAAAAGTGCATTTTGAATTACATTAAGCAGGGGAGGTTGGTGGGAAGATAAAAGTAGGAAGAAAAATTATGAATATGTCTCATTAGGGAATATATATATATTTATGTATGTGTGTATATAATACAGATACAGACACACACACATTTTAACAAATAAAAAATTGGACTAACTCATAATTTAAGGTGATAGAAACAGATCCAAAAATGCCAATAGTTAAAGTAAATGTAAATACACTAACTTCACTACTTAAAAGACAAAGAATAAGAGTTAAAATTTTAAAAATCCAGGAATATAATATTCACAAGAGATATGTCTAAAGCACAGGGACACATAATGTTGAAATAAAATATTTTTTAAATAATGCAGATACTAATTTAAAACAGAAATCAGGGATTAGTATTTTAACATAAACTGAAATAATAAACGCTATGATAAAAAGAATTATTAATAATGGAGAAGGTTACTACATTATAAAAGTCCATTTTAGTAAAAATATTAAGCAATTTAATCATGCATGTGATATTTTCAAAGTACATGAAGCAAAAATTAATTTAACTTCAGAAAATAAGTGATAAACTCACCATCATAATAAAAGATTTCAAAAGATCTCTCTTGATTATTAAATGATTAAGGTATTAAAAAGCCAAAAATATTATAGAAAATTTAATTAAAAAATTAATAGGCTTGAAATGATGAATATATAAAGAGTTCTATAGCTAATGTAAAAAAATACATCTTTTATCTCAAGCACACTTGGAATCCTTTAAAAAAATAATCATGTATTATGATCATGCACTGGAGTCCTGGTGGCGCAGTGGTTAAGAGCTCAGCTGCTAACCAAAAGGTCTGCAGTTTGAATCCACCATCCCGGCTGCTACTTGGAAACCCTAAGGAGCATTTCTGCTCTGTTCTATATGGTCACTATGAGCTGAATCGACTTGACAGCAACGGGTTTGGTTTTGGTTTTTCGGGTATGATCATGCACTAGGCCATACAGACAGATTAAGTTTTAAACAATATGTTTTAACACATCATAATTTCTAACCATCACAACACAAAAAACTGAAAAATTAATAATAAAAAAATTTAGTATCTCTTTATATTTTGAAATTAAAGAATACTTTTTCAAAATAAATGATTGGTTAAAGAAGAAATCATAATGGAAAATTAAAAATAAAAACTCCAATGCAATTATAAACATTGCATGTAAAAATCTATGTAGTGCAGTCAAAGTACCACTTCACGGGAAATATATAGCTTTAAATACTTAAATTAGAAATCTTATCAAATTAAAAATTAAAGTTTATGGAAACTCTATATATCTGAAGTGAACTAGTATATCTCATTAAAGATAAGGTATTGTTTACAATAGTATTAGAGAATATGGTATCAAGTATTTTAAAATAAATTTGATAAAATATTTGAAAGAATTTGTCAAAGAAAATGTTTTAATCTTATTAGGAGATACGGGAGACAGAATAAATGGATATATACATATCTATACAGAGGTATTTATTGATATAAATATATCATAATTACGATTGTTGTTAGTTGCTGTCCAGTTGATTCTGTCTCTTGCAACCCATGTGTCCAGAGAAGAACTGTTCCATAGGGTTTTCAAGCAGTGACATTTTACAAGCAGATCACCCAGTCTGTCTTCCAAGGCACTTCTAGGTGGACTCAAATCACCAATCATTCATTCAGTTAGTAGTTCTGAACTTAACTGTTTGCACCACCCAGGGACTCCTAGTTATGATTAGGAAGACTTACTATTACGAAGATGTCGAATCTCCACAAATTGATTGATTTAGAGAATCAAGCAATTCCAATCAAAATCTCAACATGGTTTTTCATACAACTTGAAAATTCTAAAATATATATGAAAGAATAAAAGTCTGAGAATATCCAGGACGTCTACTAGATAAGAAAACTTATTATCAAACTATAGTAATAAAAACAGTGTAGTAGTGGTTTCTTGGCATAGACGAGTGATTCTTCCAGCATTGCATCCATTTGTTGAAGCATCTGAATTGGTATTCCATCAGTTCCTGGAGTGTTGTTTTTTGTCAATGCTTTCAATGCAGCTTGGACTTTTTCCATCAGTACTATCGGTTCTCGATCATATGCTACCTCCTGAAATGGCTGAACATTGACCAGTTCTTTTAGATACAGTGACTTTCTGTATTCCTTCCATCTTCTTTTGATGCTTCCTACGTCATTCAATTTTTTGCCAATAGAATCCTTCAGTATTGCAACTTGAGGCTTGAATTTTTTCTTCAGTTCTTTCAGCTTGAGAAATGTTGACTTCTGGCTCTTTGTACATTTTGTTATAGTACTTTACCTTATCTTCTCGCATCGCCCTTTAAAATCTTCTGTTCAGCTCTTTTACTTCATCAATTCTTCCATTCACTTTAGCTACCCTGTGCTCATGAGCAAGTTTAAGAGTATCTTTTGACATCTATTTTGGTCTTTTCTTTCTTTCTTGATCCTTTGCTTTCTTCATATATGATGTCCTTGAGTCATCCCACAGCTACTCTGGTCTTCAGTCATTAGAGTTCAGTGCATCAAATCCACTCTTGAGGTCTCTAACTTCAGCTGGAACATATTCAAGGTTGTACATTGGATCTTGCGGACTTATTTTAATTTTCCTTAGCTTCAAGTTGAACTTGCATATGAGTCACCTATGTCAAGAAATTTGGAAGACAGCTACCTGGCCAACTGATTGGAAGAGAATCATATTCTTGCTCATTCCAAAGAATGGTGATCTAACAGAATGTGGAAATTACTGAACAATATCATAGATATAACTTGCAAGCAAAATTTTGCTGAAGATAATTCAAAAATAACTACAGCTGTACATTGACAGAGAACTGCCAGAAATTCAAACCAGATGTAGAAGAGGACATGGAATGAGGGATATCAGTGCTGATATCAGATGGTTCTTGGCTGAAAGTAGAGAATACCATAAAGATGTTTACCTGTGTTTTATTGACTATACAAAGGCATTCAACTGAGTGGATCATAACGAATTATGGATAACATTGTAAAGAATGGGAATTCCAGAACACTTAATTGTGCTCATGCAGAATCTAGACATAGACGAAGAGACAGTCATTCAAACAGAACGAGGGGATACTGTGTGGTTTAAAATCAGAAAATGTGTAAGTTGGGGTTGTATTCTTTCACCATACTTATTCAATCTGTATGCTGAGCAAAATTCTGAGAAGCTGAACTATATGAAGAAGAATGGGGCATCAGGGTTAGAGGAAGACTCATTAACAACCTATGATATGCCGATGACACAACCTTGCTTACAGAAAGTGAAGACGACTTGAAGCACTTAGTGATGAAGATCAAAGACTACAGCCTTCGGTATGGATTACACATCAACGTAAAGAAAACAAAAATCCTTAAAACTGGATCAATAAACAACATGATAAATGGAAAAAATATTGATGTTGTGAAGAATTTCATTTTACTTGGATCAACAATCAACACCCATGGAAGCAGCTGTTAAGAAACCAAGCATACAACATCTGGCAAATCTGCTGCAAAAGACCTCTTTAAAATCTTAAAAAGCAAAGATGTCACTTCGAGGACAAAGGTGCACCTGACCCAAGCCATCATATTTTTAACTGTCTCATGCACATATTTAAGCTTGACAATGAATAAGGAAGGCTGAAGAAGAATTGATACCTTTGAATTATGGTGTTGGTGAAGAATATTGAATATACCATGGCCTGACAGAAGAACAGACAAATCTCTCTTGGAAGCAGTACAGCCAAAATGCTCCTTAAAGGCAAGTATAAAGATACTTTATCTCATTTACTTTGGACATGTTATCAGGAGGGACCAATCCTTGGATAAGGACATTATGCTTGATAAAGTAGATGGTCATCGAAAAAGAGGAAGACCCTCAAAGAGATGGATTGACACAGTGGCTGCAACAATGGGCGCAAACAAACATACTATTGTGAGGTGCAGGACCTGGCAACGTTTCATTCTTTTCCACATAGGGTCACTGTTAGTCAGAGTCAACTCAACAGCAACAATAATATTGGTTTAGGTAGAGATAAACTGACCAGTGAAATAAACAGAAAGCCCAGAAATAGACCCACACATGTATGGAGAATTGGTATATATGATGGAGGTGGCATTGCCAATAAGCAAGAAAGGAGGAATTGTTCATTAAATGAAGCTAAAAAAAAAGTAGTTATCCATATAGAAAAAAGAAGACATTGGATCCATAATTCATACTATTAAAAAATTAGAAAAAAACAGAAAACATCATACAGGTTAATGATTTAAATATAAAGAGTAAATATTTTTAAGTTTTGATACAATATGAAACATCATTGCACTTCCTTTCCAAGGTCAGGGTTAAAAAGCCCGATAATATCAAGGGTTGGAGAGGACGTAGAGCCACAGGATCTCTTATACTGAACTAGTAGGAGTGGAAATTGATACACTACTGTGGATAAGTTTTACATTATCAACTAAAAGGTCACATTCATATACTTTGTTGTCCTCCATGTCCACTCCCACAGGGACATATAAGCAAATGTTCACCACACTGTTCATAATAGCAAATCTGGAAGCAATCATATGCCCATTAAGAAAATATATGATTCAATTGTAAACTATCTAAATAATGGCATTTTACAAAGTGGTCAAAATGTATAAATCATAGTATCAGGCAATATTATTAAAAGGAAATTTAAAAAAAACATATAAACATGAAATTCATGGTGATGGTTATCTTTGGTGGGGGAGTATGCCCAATAAGAAATCATTGTCTAAAACAAACAAGATAACTTGAAGGTAAACTAGATAAACATGTCTTAAGCACACCAGAGTGAAGATCTATGGATAGGAAGAGAATGAGAGGGATGTAGAAGAAGATTAAGAGAAAAATAAAATAAGAGCTTGGAGACTGATAAGGACTCATGAACTAAAGGGTATAATCTATTATGTAAACCAAAGTCCTGATAATAATAATAATTAAATAAATATAACTAGGAAGGCACAAATTTATGCCCAAAGATGTACAAAGAGCATAGTTTTTAATGAAGAACAAGAAATAATCTAAGTGTCCAATTCAAAGATAATCATTAAATAAGAAACATGAAGAAATATAAAACTATTAAAATATGATAAATTACAATTCCAATAATATAAAGTTATATAAAGAAAAATGATACAAAACTGCATTAAACTCACCATGACCTGGAGGGAATTTTTTCCATTTAATGAGTGCGATTAGCTCATATATGGATAAAGTAGGCCACTCCACATAATATGGACACTTTCGAATTAACTGCTCTTTTCGCATATTTTCAAGTTTTAATGTTTCCTGAAAAAACAATGTCATTACCAAATTTTAGATGCTAGGTAATAAAAAAAGAAAGAAAGAAAATATAGCAAATAAATAAAAGGTAGCAAAAAAAAGGATATAAATGTAAATTAGTATAAAATACATTTAAATCAAATTGATTGTAGTATAACAATAACTACATGTTGAAATTTTAAACTTCGTATCTGCTTGTGAAAATTATACTGTCCCATCTTTCATAAAATTTTTAGACTTCTATAAATGTTTTAGCAACTTTTAAACATCCTGTCCTTGACAGACTAAACTCAAAAGTGGTATTGGACAACATCAAGTAAGTTGTACTGAGATTTTGTAATTAAAAACAAAACATACAAAACTTTTTTTTTTTTTTTTTTTTAATCCAGACACTGAAAATCAAAACAAATTAACATCAGGGATTTGGAATGAAGATGAAACCTGAAAAAGTCATCCGCACTACTGACATGGAGACCACCTTATCAAAAGAGACCCCCACTGTCAGAGACCTAAATCAAGAAGATAGATGATTTCCCATCTCGCTCCAACTTGAGCACCTAGCTATGGCTAATGCCAATACCCTGTACCACCTGCACCAGGGTGTAGACCCTATCAGAAGAGCTGAGACAGAAGGACCATTGGGGCTTCCCAATCACATGATTTTCACCAACATCCTCTCCTGTCCAAGGGAAGAGAAGCAGGAGAGAAGGAATACTTTGGATTTGACTAGAAGATAATAAAATATTAAATTTGAAATAAATAAGTTATCTTAAAGTAGCAGAATTAGGGGACAAGAATTCATCTGTGATCACGCATTCATACAGCTCTAAGTTTTCAGGTAGGTCTGTTGTAACTATAAAATAGCAATCACTCCCAAGTACTTTTATCTCCTACAGTAGACAATAGAGATTTGGTGAGCAGGAGCACCAGACCACTACGTCTGATCACTGTGGCATCCCTAGTACATGACATGCTGTAGACACTCAAAATACATACTTGTTGAATAAATAAATGAACAAATCAGTTGATTACTTCGAAATTCATGAAAAACCAAAAGGCATTCAAAAATATACATAAAATATATCCATAGAGATCTTTGTCTCCACCTCAACTATCACTGACAGCAGAGGCTTAAGTGATTATCAGCAAATAGAACACATTTTCACGGTCTCCAAGTCAGATCAAACTTAAAAAAATAAAAAAGATAAGGGTCTCTTCTTTCTAGATAGTCAACAGTTAGCTTAATTTTTTGCCCGTATTATATTAATATATGGAATAGATATGGTCATACCGATTTTATCTTTGCATATTCCTTTGCAGGGATTTTAAGAATTTCACAATCATCTTCTGTTACTACTGTGTATGCCTGTGTTTCTGATGCAGCTTGAGGTAAAACTTCCAGGGTCCCAAAAGTATTCCACTGTTTAAGCTGAAAAAATACCAAAGACAACTTAAACTTCATTTCCATTCATCAACATAAAAATGCAAAGATAGTGGCGGGAAAAGTCTAGTAGAGTCTACAAAAAAAGATAATTGTAGGTCAGGCTCCAAATCAATGAAAGAAGAGGCTCTGAACAGTCTTTGCATGAATACCTTCATGCTCCTTCTGCCCAATGTTACTTTCCCAAGGCAAGAAAAAAATTTTCATTTTTTTTTTCACCAGCATAAAGAAAATAACTTAAAGAACTATACCTTCTGTTTTATTCACTGATTTATTTATAAGGGCCTAGAATAGCACTTGGCTTATAGTAGTCAGTAACTATTTGTTTAAAGAATGAAGAAAAATAGTACTCATATTCATGGTCTTCTGTTTTAGTTTATTATTCTCATATGTTGGTGGTAATAAGTAATAATGATGAAAATGAATATAGTGTTATGCAGTGTACAAATCACTGTCATATATATGTATTCATGTAGGATCCCCTAATTTAATACGTGAAACATAAAAATACTAAGCATTGCAAAATTGTTACTACTAGAACGAATACTGTAAATTATTAAAATTAGACCATGTTGTTGTTAGTTGCTGTCCAGTGGATTCCAACTCATGGCAAGCCTATGTGTGCAGAATAGAACTGCCCCAGAGGGTTTTCAAGGCTGAAACTTTTTGGAAGCAAGTTGCCAGGCCTTTCTTCTGAGGTACCTCTTAGTGTGTTTGAGCAGACAACCTTTCGGTTAGTAGTCCAGCACTTAAACATTTGCACCACTCAAGGTCTCCTATTTAGACCATTTGTAGTCACATATAAGGATATATATTCAAGTTTGTCTGAAAAACTGGAGGGCATGTGGAGGGGAAGGTACATATTTACATGAGGGATTGAGAAGTTTCCTAGGCAAAACATCAAGTCAATATGATTATCTAAGATGATATGGGAGGACTTCTACTCTTCCATTCAAATCCATAGAAAGGCTGAATATTTTTCTTTTTAATTAAACACGTATATGAGATTCCATCAATACACAAGTCAAGAAATGAAGAGGGAAATTAAGAAGTCAAACAGTCACAGCTGAAGCCATGGTGTTTGTGATGGTTAATTTTATGTATCAGCTTGGCTTAACTATGGTTCCTAATTGTTTGAACAAACACTAAACTAATATCAAGAAAACCAGTCGCCATTGAGTTGATCCCTACTTATGGTGACCCATGTATGTCAAAGTAGAACTGCAATCCATAGAATTTTCAATGACTGAGTTTTCAGAATTAGATCACCAGGTCTTTCTTCCAAGGTGCCTCTGGGTAAATGGGAATTTCCAAACTTATGGTTAGTAGCCCAGTTCATTAACCATTCGCAGCACCCGAAGACTCCAATCTAATGTAATACAATGTAATTACCTTACTTCTAATGTAATGTAATCACATTCCACAATGTAATCTAATCTAATATAATCAATTAATCAATTGAAGGTCTTAAGAGTAAATAGGGATTTCCTTATGGTGTTTTCTGCCTCCCACCTATAAACGGATATTTTGGCAGAACTCTCACCTTACTCTTCCCATCTTCTCACCTACAAAGCTTGGTAAGCAAGCCTGTAGGAGTCTCCAGTCTGTCACCTAACCTACAGATTTTGGACTTGCCAGTCCCCCACAATCTCATAAGACAATTTCTTGAAGTAAATCTCTCTCTCTTTTTCTCTCTCTCTCTTGCCTAAAGCCTAGGGCCTTGAAGAATTGTCCCATATGTGAAATAAAAACTAGAAAAGCTCTACTCACTAACCTGAGGAAGCTACATAGAGGCTTGCCTTCTAGCTGTGGAATTAGAAATACCGTTCATTAAGGTTATGTAGATAATCCAGTTCTGGGGGTAACTGATGGTAGTTGTGGAAGTGCACAAAATGAAGTTTCTCTCACTTCTAAATTCTTGCGTTATTTTACTGAAAAATAAATGGATACCTAACTTTATTGGGAAATGATGTATTCCCATGCTTAAATATTAAAAACTTCTCTAACAATACATGACCCAAACTATTTACCTCTCAATAATAAGAGTTGATAAATCTATAAAGATTTCTTTTGAATAAAAACATCAAGATGATATTTTTTAAAAACTATTTTAAATAAATGAACTTTTCTGAAAAACAGAAGAGAATTTTTATAGGTATAATTTTTGTTCTTCTTGTGTTATTTATTCCGTTGCTTCTAGCTTCTAAGCATTTACTCA
This sequence comes from Trichechus manatus latirostris, assembly GCF_000243295.1. Taxonomy (NCBI): domain Eukaryota; kingdom Metazoa; phylum Chordata; class Mammalia; order Sirenia; family Trichechidae; genus Trichechus; species Trichechus manatus. The sequence goes on from NW_004443945.1 coordinate 32,325,111, forward strand.
TTAAATAAGCTCAATAGCTAAAATTAGAGTTGCTATTTCAAACCAAGGAAAGATCTTGATCTAAACTCTGTCGAACATCTTTTCTTTTCTCTAAAGAGCTGGAAAGTCAGATAGGGAAAATACAAAGCTTCTCAACATCAGAGGCTTATAACCTAGGTCATTTCATAGATGGGTTTTTCTAGAAGTCCCTTAAATTGCTAATATATTATTTGTTATTGTTTTTAAATTTCCACTTTTCCAGACTGAGTTACCATAGCTTTTATTACATTCTCAAAATTTTCTATGTCCCCAAAGAAAATTAACAAGCACTGGAATATATTTCTAATAGGAAAATATTTCATTTCCCCTAGGATTTAAACTCTAATGGCTTCTGTAGAAAGTACATTCTCATAACCAAAGGATGGTGCACAACGAGAAAGGGCTAGGAAGGTGTTGTATTTTCTAACCTTTCGCCTATTTATGGAGGATTTTGGTCATATTAGAGTTACGTTGCGATATCCAGAAGGTAGAAGCAGAAACTAACAGGATATGAAGATAATCTGACAAGGACTGAACTTATTCCATGGACTGAGGTATGGACCTGTGTGCCTAGATAGGATCCCTGGGTACATTCATTCCAAACCTGCACATGGAGTCAAAGAAGAGGGCCTTTCCAATTACAGGGGGAAAAATAATTGCTCTTTCAAGTAAAACCTACAAATCAGCATAGACTGCCAATAAATTCCTCTTAAAAAGTTGGCTAATCAGTGTTGTTGTTAGGTGCCATCGAGTCCATTCCAACTCGTAGTAACCCTATATGTACAACAGAATGAAACACTGGTCCTGTGTCCTGGTCCTGTGCCATGCCCACAACAGTTGTTATGCGTGAGCCCATGGTTGCAGCTATTGTGTCAATCCATCTCACTGAGGGTCTTCCTCTTTTTCACTGACCCTCTACTTTACCAAGTGTGATGCCCTTCTCCAGGGACTGATCCCTCCTGACAACATGTCCAAAGTACGTAAGACATAGTCTTGCCATCCTTACTTCTAAAGAGCATTCTGGTTGTACTTCTTCCAAGACAGATTTGTTCTTTCTTTTGGCAGTCCCTGGTATCTTCAGTATTCCTTGCCAACACCACAATTCAAATGCTTCAATTCTTCTTCAGTCTTCTTTATTCATTGTCTAGCTTTCAAATGCATATGATGCAATTGAAAATATCATGGCTTAAGTTGGATGCACCTTCATCTACAAAGTGATGTCTTTGCTTTTTAACACTTTAAAGAGGTCTTTTGCAGCAGATATGCCCAATGCAATGCTTCTCTTGATTTCTTCACTGTTGCTTTCATGAGTGTTGATTGTGGATCCAAGTAAAATGAAATCCTTGACAGCTTCGATCTTTTCTCCATTTATCATGATGTTGCTTACGATCCAGTTGTGAGGATTTTTGTTTTCTTTATGTTGAGGTGTAATCCATACTGGAGGCTGCGGTCTTTGATCTTCATCACTAAGTGCTTCAAGTCCTGTTTATTTTCAGCAAGCAAAGTTGTGTCATCTGCATAACACAGGTTGTTAATGAGTCTTCCTCCAATCCTGATGCCCCATTCTTCTTCATATAGTCCATCTTGTCAGATTATTTGCTTAGCATACAAATTGAATAGGTATGGTGAAAGGATACAACCTTGACGCACACCTTTCCTGACTTTAAACCATGCAGTATCCTCTTGTTCTGTCCAAACAACTGCCTCTTGATCTATGTACAGGTTCCTAATGAGTACAATTAAGTGTTCTGGAATTCCCATTCTTCTCAACGTTATCCATAATTTGTTATGATCCACACAGTTGAATGTCTTTGCATAGACAATAAAACACAGGTAAACATCTTTCTGGTATTCTCTGCTTTCAGCCAGTATCCATCTGACATCAGCAATGATATCCCTGGTTCCACATCCTCTTATGAATCTGGCCTGAATTTCTGGCACTTCCCTGTCGATACACTGCTACAGCTGCTTTTGAACGATCTTCTGCAAAATTTTACTTGTGTGTGATATTAATGATATTGTTTGATAATTTCTGCATTCAGTTGGATCACCTTTCTTGGGAATAGGCATAAATATGGATCTCTTCCAGTCAGTTGGCCAGGTAGCTGCCTTCCAAATTTCTTGGTATAGACAAGTGAGCACTTTCAGGGCTGCAGCCATTTGTTGAAACATTTCAATTGATATTCTGTCAATTCCTGGAGCCTTGTTTTTCGCCAATGTCTTCAGTGCAGCTTGGACATCTTCCTTCAGTACCATCAGTTCCTGATCCTATGCTATCTCTTAAAATGGTTGAATGCCAACCCATTCTTTCTGGCATAGTGACTCTGTATTCCTTCCATCTTCTTTTGATGCTTCCTGCTTCGTTTAATATTTTCCCCCATAGAATCCTTCACTATTGCAACCCAAGGCTTGAATTTTTTCTTCACTTCTTTCAGCTTGAGAAATGCCAAGCGTGTTCTTCCCTTTTGGTTTTCTATCTCCAGGGCTTCACACATGTCATTATAATACTTTACTTTGTCTTCTCAAGCCACCCTTTGAAATCTTCTGTTCTGTTCTTTTACTTCATCATTTCTTCCTTTTGCTTTAGCTACCCAACATTCAACAGGAAGTTTCAGAGTCTCTTCTGACATACATTTTGTTCTTTACTTTCTTTCCTGTCTTTTTAATGACCTCTTGCTTTCTTCGTGTATGATGTCCTTGATGTTATTCTACAACTAGTCTGGTCTTCAGTCATTAGTGTTCAATGCATCAAATCTATTCTTGAGATGGTTTCTAAATTCAGGTGGGATATACTCAAGGTCATACTTTGGCTCTCGTGGACTTGTTCTAATTCTCTTCAGTTTCAATTTGAACTTGCATATGAGCAATTGATGTTCTGTTCCGAAGTTGGCCCTGTCCTTGTTTTGAGTGATGATATTGAGCTTTTCCATCGTCTCTTTCCACAGATGTAGTCAGTTTGATTCTTGTGTATTCCATCTGGCGAGGTCCATGTGTATAGTCGCCATTTATGTTGGTGGAAAAAGGTATTTGCAATGAACAAGTCATTGGTCTAGCAAAATTCTATCATGTGGTCTCTGGCATCGTTTCTATCACCAAACCATATTGTCCAACTGCGGATCCTTCTTCTTTGTATCCAACTTTCGCATTCCAATCACATGTAATTATCAATGCATCCTGATTGCATGTTCCATCAATTTCAGACTGCAGAAGCTGGTAAAAATCTTGAATGTCTTCATCTTAGGCCTTAGTGTTTGGCACATAAATTTGAATAATAGTTGTATTAACTGGTCTTCCTTGTATGCGTATGGATAGTATCCTATCAGTGACAGCTTTGTACTTCAGGATACATTTTGAAACATGTTTTTTTGATTATGAATGCAATACCATTCCTCTTCAACTTGTCATTTCCAGCATAGTAGACCATATATGATTGTCTGATTGAAAATGGCCAATACCAGTCCATTTCAGCTCACTAATGCCTAGGATATCAATGTTTATGTGTTCCATTTTGTTTTTGATGATTTCCAATTTTCCTGATTCATATTTGGCACGTTCCACATTTCAATTATTAACGGATGTTTGCAGCTATTTCTTCTCAGTTTGAATTATGCCACATCAGCAAATCAATACTTCCTATTATATCCCTCATGCATTTTTTAGCAAGGAAGAGTGGTTCCTTCAAACATTATCTGAGCACTTCCAACTTAACTGTTCATATAACACACTTGTTTGAAACATTCAGCACATTGCTTATCTGAATTCTACCAGCTTCAAGATCAACCTATGTACCATCTCTTTCTTACAACCACTTCCCGTTGCCATCGAGTCCATTCCGACTCATAGCAACTAATAGGACAGAGTATAACTGCCCCATAGGGTTTTGGCTGGTGGATTCGAACTGCCAACCTTTTGGTTAGCAGCTGAAGGCTTAACCCCTGTGCCACCAGGGCTCCATACAGCCACCTAGTTCAACCCAATCAGCTTTATGATTTCTAATAAAACCAGTTATATAATTTATTGTTTTGATCTGTAACATATGATGTTCTAATAAATAAAGGCACTCTTAAAAAAATCAGTGATAGTATTATGCCACTATCTTCAAGCTTTGAGAATAAAAGAAATTTGCTTCTTTTCCTTTATTATAGGGAAATTTTCAGCAGCCGATGTGCAGTGGTTGTATAATTGTCACCTGGTGTCACTTCAATTCCAGGAGTACTCTAATCAAAATGTCTTTAAGTTCGAAAAATTTAGGTATAAAAAATTAACCGATCTATTAGGTAAATCTCAAAATTGGTATAGAGTTTATCTGATGTCTTGTTTTATTTCACTGTGGTTATAGAACATGTTCAATCCTTTGAAATTTGTTGAGACTCAATGTATGTCATTGTAAACCATTTTTTAAAATGTTCCACGTCACTTAAGAGTAATGTGTATTCTGCAATTGCAATGTTGCGTATGTCAATTAAATCATTTGTTACTTGTTTAAATTTCTTTATTTCTACTTAGAATTTTATCTAGTTCTTTTATCAGTTACTGGATGAGGTTGTTTAAAAACCCCTACCATAGTTGTGTATTTGTTTATTTCTTCAATCAACTTTTACTTTATATATTTTGAGGTAACTATTTTAACTGTTATTTTTAGGTTCCATCGAGTCCATTTTCAACTCCTGGTGGCCCACATGACAGAGTAGAACTGCTCCAAAGGGTTTTCTAGGCTGTAATCTTTACAGGAGCGGATTGTCAGGTCTTTCTCCTATGGAGGTGTGGGTGGGTTCAAACCACTAACTTTTTGGGTAGTAGCCATGCACTTAACCATTGTACAAATAGGGCTCCTTATAAATCCATACTCATTATGAAATATCTCTTTGTGTCTTTAATGATGCTGTGGATTAAATTCTACTTTGCCTACTACTGGTATAGCTACCTCATTTTTTTTTTTTTTTGGTTAGTGTTCCTGGTTTCTCTTCTTGAATTATTTTACTTTGCAACTCTCTATGTCTTTGTAATGAGGTATGCCACATATAGTTGGTTGTCGTTTTAGCCAGTATGACAGTTTTTGCTTTTTCATTGAAGATTTAGTCTGTTTACACTTATTGTAATTAGTGTTATATTTTGGGTTTAAATCTACCGTCATACTATTTGCTTTCTATTGTTTCTATCTAGTCTTTGTGGCATTTCCATATCTTTATTACTGTAACTTAAAATAATAAATTTTTCTATTTTATTATGTCCTCCTTTAGCTTATTGTATATTCTTTCATTATTCTCTCAGGGGTTATACTAGTGATTACTAAATGCATTCTTGACTTATTAGAATGTACTCTAAATTATTACCTTTTCCACTTCCAAGAAAGGCAATGATTAGAAAACTCTTAAAATGTATTTACCTCATTCTCTTGTTGTTGTTATTATTTTGATGTATTTTATTTCTATATACATCTAGAATTCCACAAAACATAATATTGTTTTACAATGTCAATTAAAAGTTATACTATCCACATGTTTACCAAGTTTTTTGGTCCTTCATTTCTATGTACATTCCTGCTCTTTAATTTGGGATAATTTTCTTTCTTCTTGAAGATTTTCCCTATGGTATTCCATTTATCGCAGGTCTGTTGGCAGTGACATCTTTCTTGTTTGGTGTGTCTGAACACATTTTTATTTTGCCTTTATTTTGGAATATAGTTTCACTAGTTATAGAATTCTAGGTTGGCATCTTTAAAATTTTTTTTCCTCAGTGTTTTAAGAATATCATTCTATTTTCTTCTGACATTCATTATATTTTAAAAAGATCATTACATTTTACCTTTGAAAGTAACACATCATTTTCCCTCTACTTTTCCTTTAAGAATTTATTGGTCTGGTTTTCATTTGACTGTCATGCATACAGGTGAGATTGTCTAACTTGTAACTTATAAAACATCTTGAATCTGTGAGTTGATGTATTTTCACAGTTTTGAAAATTTTTTAGTCCCTTTGTTATCTATTTCCTTGAAAATTTAATCACGGTTATTTTTTAAAGTTCACATTTAATAACTCCAGTAGCTGGACCCCCATGTGTTAGTTTCTAACACTTCCTTCTCTTGATTTTTTTGGTTCATTTTGTCCTGTGTACTGACATTCCTGGTAATCTTTGGCTCAATGTTTGACTTTGTGTATGAAAAACTGTGATGGCTCTGGATGATATCACCTTTCTCTAAAATGTTTCAATTTTCTACTGATAGCTAATTAGTTTTGGAGTAAATAAACTGGATACAATCAGGAATTTGAGGTGTTTTGAGGCTGGTTTTTAGTGATAGAGTTCAGTTCTGGGTTCCAAGTGACAGGCTAAAGTGTTTATCAGAACTTCTTATCCTTGGGAGACCTGGAACTCTAATTTCTGTCTATTGAGTACTATGACACTGAGAAAAGTTCTACTTACTTCTTGGATTTGTAGCTTCGTATTTCTACTTGAGTTCTTAGCCTCTTGATCTGTGAAGCTAAGGAAAGGCAAATGCCTGGAAGGAACAAGAGCCATATCAGGTTTCCTTACCTCTTGTTCCCTTTTCTTAGCATCTTGGCCCCTCAAGTCCTCACTAACTTGGTAGACAAAACTTAATTTTTATCTCTCTGGCACTCTAAGATTCCTAAGAGTTTTGATCCACCGCTACCTTCTTAGTTGCTTATCCTGTGATCCTTATAAACTGGCGGTCCTTCATAGGGAAAAGCAGCAGGAAATGTCAGACTCAAAGCAATGTATTTCCCTTCTTTCCTGAATCTTGGACCCTCATATCCTGGTTGTCTTTGTTGGTCTCCAACGTCTTCAAACAGCTGTTTGCTTCTTTGTTTTTATCCAGCTTTTATAGTTGTTCTCAGCCAAAGGATTAGTCTGATATAAGCTACTCCATCATGGCCAAAAACAGAATGAAATTAAGCAGACAGAAGTGATTGTGTTTCTTTAAAACCAGATCTACTTACATTTCTAACTTGTGGACTTTGTTTATTCGTCCTTACTATTCCTGTATGAAGTGAGTGACAAAATTACTCAGAATAAGTAACCGTGCAATGATAGCCAAATCTTCTCTCATAAAAGATAGAAGGGTGAAGATTCTGCCAAAGTAATGCAGGAATTTATACATAAATAATTGTCTGAAATAGGAAAAAATATTCTGCGGCATGTGATCTTGATTTTAGGAAAAACACCAGAGAGAGATCAAGACGGTAGCATCCTAAAAGAAAAAATAAGTAATATCCAGGGAAAAAAAGAGAAGCTTTATATTTGGAAGATCCATTGTAATTTACAAGCCAGTCAACTAATATTACTGAATTAATAAAAGATAAGCTCCAATGCCTGGGTTATTCATTCATATACACCAGATACCAATTAAAGTAATGTGAGTACTTAGCATTGATTGTGACACCACAGGTTATTTTTTTCACATCTGTGTGTGTCCTGTGTATTTTTCTGTCAATAGAATTTCTTTAAAAAACCTTTTAAAGAACTATAACAAGGGAGTTGAGGCATGAATTTGCTAGTTCATATAAAAGATATTTCCGGGAGTGCAAGAAGGAGGCAAACTAGCAAAGAAAAAAAAGAAAAAGAATATCTCTAGAGATTACCTGGAGAACTCATAGGAAAAGTGTTTCTGAAGTACAAGTCACACTACTCATAATAAAGGGTCTCTGAACAGCCCAGACTGCATCCCATTAGCACAAGAGCAGAGCTCTGCTGATAACCATAAACCAGATCTCAAGTGCATCTTGAGTACTCCCTTTCGCATCATTTTATCATCGTTATTATTATTCTATGTTGCAGAGAGATTGACTGATACACAAACTTCAGCACTGGCTGATGCAACAACCCCTGCCCCTCCTTCCCATTCTATTAGATTTCGGCTTCTCACCTATCATGATGACATACAACATTTTTAACAAAACCTCAGGTAGTCCTAACTGACTAAACTGAATTCAAAGGGAGAGTCACCCAGCATGATTCTGCACTTTCATTAATCTAACTGTAAACAGAAAAATGTTTAATTCAACCAAACATACACTTCAAAACTTAAAACAATTAATTAAAAAATATTTGGGAAGAGTTCCGGCAAAATGGCGCTCTAGGCAGAAGCACCACGTCGTCCCTCCACAGCAAAAATCCGATAAACTAAGCCGAACAGAGAATACAACAATCCTGAAACCCTAAAACATCAAATGAAGAGATAAAGAACTCAGCCAAGCACCAAATGGAGGGAGAAAACTGACAGAGAACGGAGAGTGAGGAGAGAGTGAGGAGCAGAGGTCCCCTACCAGCTAACTCAGTGCAGATCCACCATCTTGGACTCCTATCGGAGACCAGCAAACGGGGGTACGAGAAAGCAGCCTCACGGAGCGTCCAGTGGGAGACAAAACAACAGGTAATTTGCGGTGTGCGCTTTTACCACCCCCCACCCCTCTTTGCCCCGGCTGAGCCTCCTCTGCTTCCTGTGGCCACGGTCTCTTGACCGGGAAGCGCTGGCTGCTTGGATTCCACACACCCAAGCGGGCGGCTCTCTGGGTGCCATTTGTTGGCTGTTGGTGTTGCTTTTTTCCACTTCTTTTGATTTCTTCCTTGCCTCTGGCCATCTCCCCCTCCTTTCCCTAGAGTGCCTCGCTCCGTGCGCCATCTTTGCTTCTTCCTGAGGGGCTGCAGAGCGCCGGAAATTTGTGATATATGCTTTCTCACCTCTACCCTTCTTCATCCATACTCGGCCCCCTCCGCTTCCCGCAGACACAGTCTCTTGTCTAGAAACACCAGCCCGCATAAGGTGGCTCTCTGAGTGCCATTTGTTGCCTGCTAGTGTTGCTTTTTTTTTCCCTACTTCTTTTGATTTCTTACTTGCTTCTCGCCACCTCACCCTCCTTTCACTGGAGTGCCTGACTCCATGCGCAATCTTTGCTTCTTCCTGAGGGGCTGCAGAGCACCGGCAATTTGTGATATACGCTTTCCCACTCTCTACCCTTCATGACCCATACTCGGACTCCTCTGCTTCCCACGGACACAGTTTCTTGTCCAGAAACACCAGCCCGCACTGGCTGGCTCTCTCAGTGCCATTTGTTGGCTGCTGGTGTTCCTTTTTTTTTTTTTTTCCTGCTTCTTTTGATTTCTTGCTTGCCTCTTGCCGCCTCCCCCTCATTTTGCTCAAATACCAGGCACCGTGCGCCATCTTTGCTTCTTCCTGAGGGGCTGTGCAGCTCCATTTGAGTGTGGAGCTGCTTCCTGGTCTGGGCTACCACGCTGGTGGGATCCCGGGGCTTTTGTTCGTTTGTTCGTTTTGAGTTGTTTGTTTGTTTTCTTTTCCTTTTCTTGAGTGGGGATCCCTTTCTGGCCAGGCGGAACTGCGTGGCAAGGAACTCCCCATCAGCTTCCACAGATGCTCAGAGGGATGCCTGAGGGCATTTCTTTTTTCATTGGTGGTTTTTTTTTCTGTTTTTTTGGGGGGGCCTTTCTTGTTCTTTTTTTTTTTTCAATTTGTTTTGTTTTCTTTTCCCTCTTTTTCCCTTTTGGTCTTTCTTCATTGCTCAGTTTCTCGTCCCTCTATATCTTCCTTCTCTTTCTGATCCCTGAATACCAGGTGTTGTATACCTCTACACCTTCTAGCCAGGCTGTATTGCAACACCTAAGAACAACTTCCCCAGAGCTCATAGCTACACCGGTGGGATCCCTGGGAATTTTGCAGTTCTTTAACCTTTCTGATTATTATTTATTCATTCTTTTCTTTTCTTCCTCTTCCCCTTTCTGTTTCTCTCCACTTCATAGTCTCTCATCTCTCCATTCGAACGGCAAGCTCCACTAGCATTCTTTTTTGTTTGTTTGTAAGTTTTTGGCTCCTGTTCCTCTCTCCTCTCTCCCACATCCATCTTAGCTCCACACATAACAATTTCCATGCTGCATCCTGCCTACCTGCACTGTGCGCTTGACATCACACCACCAAGCAACACGGGCATGGCCTTCTGGAACCTGCCCTGCACTGATTACTGACCCACTCTGGTGCCTGTAGTAAGTGCCACAAACAACCCATTCCAGTAACTCCTCTTCAGCTAGACCTGCCCTGATGTACCATATCTGAGTGACATACACTGCCAGTTGGAGAAGGAGGCGAAATGTATTGAGGGCACAGACAAGCAAACAACAAAGAACACACAGTCCACCTGCTCAGACATAATCAATTTTTTTTTTTTAAAGGGACGAAACAAACAAATCTACAATCAATAAACGAGAAAAATAACTACTGGATGCCCCCCAAACAGCAGACAATATCTAAACATTTACAAAAACAGGACAGGATGGTTCCAGTAGGTGTCCAAATTAAAACACCAGATGACTCTCTTGTGGAAGAAAATGCAGTAGAACTACCTCATAGGGAATTCAAATCTCCAATACTCAGAATTCTGAAAGAACTGAGGCAAAAAGCTGACAAATATGAGGAAAAAATAGACAAAATCATGGAAAATACAGACAAAAATTTGGAAGAATTAAGGAAGATGATGCAGGAACAAAATGCCAAAACAAATTCACAACTAGAAATTATACAAAGACAACAATTAGAAATCCAAAAGATCAACAACAAGATTTCAGAAGTGGATGATTTCATAGAAGGCCTGAGAAGCAGATTTGAAATGGTGGAAGACAGGATCAGTGGAATAGAAGACAAAAACATGGATACAACTCTGTTTCATAAAAATTCAGAAAAAAGAACAAATAAAAATGAAGAGACCCTAAGAGTTATGTGGGACACAATTAAAAGCAAAAATTCACGAGTGATCGGCATTCCAGAACAGGGGGAGAAAACAGAAAACACAGAGAGGATCATTGAGGAACTGCTGACAGAAAACTTCCCCAATATCATGAAAGATGAAAAGC
>NW_004443945.1:32346794-32423637 GCF_000243295.1 Trichechus manatus latirostris
AAGAAAACTACTGGAACTAGTACAAAGATTCAGCAGAGTAGCAGGATACAAGATAAACATACAAAAATCAGTTGGATTCCTATACACCAATAAAGAGAACAACGAAAAGGAAATCAGAAAAACAATACCATTTATAATGGCCCTAAAAAAATGGAATACTTAGGAATAAATCTAACCAGAGTTGTAAAAGACCTATACAAAGAAAACTACAAAACACTACTGCAAGAAACCCAAAGAGATCTTCATAATGGAAAAAACATACCATGCTCATGGATAGGTAGACTCAACATTGTAAAAATGACAATTCTACTCAAAGCAACTTACAAATACAATGCACTCCCGATCCAAATACCAACAACATTCTTTAAAGAGATGGAAAAACTAATCATTAACTTTACATAGAAAAGGAAGAAGCCCTGAATAAGTAAAGCACTACTGAAGAAGAAGAATGAAGTAGGAGGACTCACACTACCTGACCTCAGAACCTACTATACAGCTACGGTAGTCAAAACAACCTGGTGCTTGTACAAGGACAGATACATTCACCAATGTAACAGAATTGAGAGCACAGATGTAAATCCATCCACCTATGGTCACCTGATGTTTGACAAGGGCCCAAAGTCCATCAAATGGGGAATGGACAATCTTTTTAACAAATGGTCCTGGCAAAACTGGTTATCCATCTGCAAAAAAATGAAACAGGACCCATATTTCACACTATATACAAAAACTAATTTAAAATGGATCAAAGATGTAAATATAAAGCCAAAAACTATAAAGTTCATAGAAGAAAAAATAGGATCAATGCTAGAGGCCCTAATACATGGCATTAACAGGATACAAACCATAACACACAAAATCCAGAAGATAAGCTGGATAACTGGGATCTTCTAAAAATCAAACACCTATGCTCTTCAAAAGACTTCACCAAAAGAATAAAAAGAGAACCTACGAACTGTGAAAAAAAATGGGGGCATTACAAGTCAGACAAAGGTCTAATCTCTATAATCTACAAGAAAATCCAACACCTCTTCAACAAAAAGACAAATAATCCTATTAGAAAATGGTCAAAGGAAATGAACAGACACTTGACTAAAGAAGACATTCAAGCGGCCAACAGACACATGAGGAAATTCTCGCGATCACTAGCCATTAGAGAAATGCAAATTAAAACCACAATGACATACCATCTCACCCCAGCATTACTGGCACGAATCAAAAAAAACTGGAAATAACAAATATTGGAGAGTCTGCAGGGATATCGGAGCTCTTATGCACTGCTGGCGGGAATGCATAATGATACAAACATTCTGGAAAATGATACGGCACTTCCTTAGAAAGCTAGAAATAGAAATACCACACTATCCAGCAATCCCGCTCCTAGGAATATATCCTATAGAGATAAGACCCATCACATTAATAGACATATGCATACTCGTGTTCATTGCAGCATTGTTCACAATAGCAAAAAGATGGAAACAATCTAGATGCCCACCAACAGATGAATGGATAAACAAACTGTGGTACATACACACAATGGAGCACTATGCAACTATAAAGAACAATAATGAATCTGTGAAGCATCTCATAACATGGATGAAACTGTAGGACATTATGATGAGTGAAATAAGTCAATCACAAAAGGACAAATATTGTATAAGGCCTCTCCTATAAAAACTCATGAAACAGTTTACACACAAAAGGTAACAATCTTTGTTTGTTATGAGGGATGTGAGGGTTGGGAGGGGAAATACTAAACAGACAATAGATAAGTGGTAAATTTGGTGGTAAGACAGTACACAATACAGGGGAAACCAGCACAACTTGTACAAGGAAATGTCATGGAAGCCCCATAGACACATCCAAACTCCCTGAGGGACTGAATTGCTGGGCAGAGGGCTCTGGGGACCATGGTCTTGGGGAACACCTAGATCAATTAGCATAACACAGTTTATAAAGACAATGTTCTACATTCTACCTTGGTGAGTAGCATCTGGGATCTTAAAAGCCTGTGAGCAGCCATCTAAAATACTCCACTGGTCTCACCCCGTCAGGAGCAAGGTAGAATGAAGAGAACAGGATACAAGGATAGATTAGTCCAAAGGACTAATGGACCACAGCTACCATGGCCTCCACCAGAGTGAGTCCATTACAGTCAGATGGTGCCCAGCTACCAGCACTGACTGCTCTGTCTGGGATCACAACAGAGGGTTCTGGACAGAGCTGGAGAAGAATGTAGAAAGTAGTTCTAACACACACAAAAAGACCAGATTTACTGGCCTGACTGAGACTGGAGAAATACCAAGACATGGCCCCCAGACACCCTTTTAGCTCAGTGGTGAAGTCACTCCCGAGGTTCCCCTTCAGTGCGGGATTGGACAGCCCCATAAAACAAAATGGGACTAATGAGGCACAGCAGTCCAGGAACAAAGACTAGCAGGCGGAAGGGGACAGGAAAGCTGATGATAGGGAACCCAAGGTTGAGTAAGGACAGTATTGACATAGTGGGGCTGTTAACCATTGTCATAGGGCAGTACGTGTACTAACTATTTAATGGGAAACTATTTTGTTTTGTAAAACTTCACCTAAAGTGAGAATAGCAGCACAACTGGAAGAACTAATCGATGTCACTGAATTGTACATGTAGAAATTTTTGAAATGGTATATCTTTGGCTATGTATATTTTCACCAAAATAAAAAGAAGGTCATCCAAGTTCAAGAAGGGAGAGTGTTGACATGTCCTGGGGTTGTTAACCAATGTCATAAAACAATATGTGTACTGACTGTTTAATGAGAAACTATTTGTTCTGTAAACCTTCAGCTAAAGTACAATAAAGAAAATTTTTTTAAATAAATAAATACTGGCTTGACAGACTAGAGGAACCCCAAAGTATGGCCCCCCGGACACCATTTTAGCTCAGTAATGAAGTCACTCCTAAGGTTCACCCTTTGTCCAAAGATTAGAGAGGCCCGTAAAACAAAATGAGACTAATGGGGCACAATAGCCCAGGGGCAAGGACTAGCAGGCAGGAGGTGACAGGAAAGCTGGGAATAGGGAACCTAATGTCGAGAGTGGAGAGTGTTGACATGTCGTGGGGTTGGTAACCAATGTCACTAAACAATATGTGTACTAATTGTTTAATGAGAAGCTAGTTTGTTCTGTAAACCTTCATCTAAAGTACAATAATATAAATAAAGAAAGAGTGATAAACACAGAAGAGTCTTTTTTCTGTAGGATGTGGATGCCTAGAAGGCAGCCAGCTTGTGAGGAGGGAGAAGTGTTCTACCTCAAACTTCCTGTTCCCCATAGTGCACCTAAATGATCAAAGTGTACAATAAGAAACATACTGTGACAGACATATTTGCTGTCATCTGAATTTGAGTAGTACCACTGCATCTGGGAAGAATAAACACTAAGTGGGGCCTGGACAGAAGTGGTCAAGTCCTAAGAAAGACTATCATATTATGAAAGCACCAGCCATGATCAACATTCAAAATATTAGGAAGACAATACAAGAACTAGGAAATCAAAATTACACTAATGGTCTCGATGCAGTGAGCCTTGGTGACGTGCAGAATAATGAAGTTGTCTTGCATAATGCCAAACTAACTCCTGAGAATTGTGTATTAGTAACATGTTCATCTACTCTTCAGCAGTTTCTCCCTCCTGCCTTGCTAACAGAAGCCTGATTTTGTTCAGGTATCAGGCTGCAATATGCCCAGCAACCATGACCTAGCCCTTAGGGCTGAATCTTGATTGCTATAAGCTAATAATAGTGGTCACATTCACCTCTGTCAATTTTAGGTTGAAAGGGGAATCTATGACACAGTCTGATCAATGAAAGAGATAGGGAAGTCTGCACCTTCTGTGGACTTTGGGGAAATGTTTTCTTCACTGATAAACAGAGATACCCCTCCCCTCATATCTGGAATAATGACAACAATTTAGGGTTAAATCTGAGGAAGAAAGCCAACATTCAAAAGATGGAAGGTTGGAAAGATGATGAAGCCCCTAAATCCTGATGTCATGGTTGTGCCCCTAAGTTAACTAACCCTGAACTGCCTACCTCCAGGCTTCCTTTATATGACTTAATAAATACCTTCATTGTTTAAGCTATTCTTGGTAGGGGTTTATAGTACACACACCCAAAACCCTCTTAACTGATACAGATGTTAAAAGCAAATTTTCTAACCAAGCTTCATGAAACGGATTTCAACTATAAAAGGAAAGGGAAAAAAAAAAATGTTCTCTATACAAAAAGTGACAGGCTACGCCCGAAGCTTATGCTCATGTCAAAATTTCTGACAGTTATTGGCATCATCATATTAGTTTGGTAACAGTAACCAAACTCACAAGCCTTTCATTTCCAGTATGATCAATGCCAAAAGGAGATAATAGAAATTATAAACTGAGAAATAAAAAAAATAAAGAAGCTTATTCCAGAAGCAGTGGGAATGCTACAGTCTAGTTTTTGCTGTGTTATCTACTCTCACCATCCACTATTTTGTGTTTGTTAGAAAAATTTAAAAATCAGAATAGTGAAGAATCCCAAGGTAATACAAACAAATGGAAGGAACTGACATTGTAAGATGGTACCTCTGAAAATTTTCCAGAGATGAGATAACCACTAAAGTAAAGCAAACCAGTAGATATATCAGATATTTGCTGGACTTTTAGAAAATGAGCCTGTTTTATTTGAATAACAAATTTATATAATAGTATAATTTGTAAGGGTGATCCTTACAAATGAGAGACCCACTTACTCACCCTAAAATATGTTTGGGGAAGGATGGCAGCTGGGACTCTTTCTTGTCTGATTCTCTAATAGAAAACTCAATTAGGAAATAAGCATAGTCTTAAACACTGAGACCATGCAGGGTGCTGCTGATGAGACGTCAGGGGCATTAATTGTTTACAATTTGGGTGGGGGTGGGGGCACACTTGAAAACACCTTTTCAATGAGTTTATGAGTTTGGGATGACAATGTACAATCGCATAGCTGCTTGTAGGATCCAGGATGGCTAGACAGTGTAGATGACCTCAGCACATAGAAGTGAACTGCATCTGCAACGTTGTAAGAACAGCCTGCTGGAGAATCAATTATTGGGATGAACTTCCCATTTCACTTAGTTAAGAAGGGCCTGCTGTCTCCCTGCTGTCCCACCTAGAAGAGAGGCAACTCCTTGCCCGGTTTCCAGGTTGGAACAACTATGTCCCAGATTTCCAGCTTGTTCACCACCATCCTACTGTAAAAGATCTCTGGCTTTATCTTTCACTACCTGAGGGAGGTTAACATGGTGATCAGTAAATCTGTACTCGCTGACATGAGTAGGTGAGCAGGTTTGCAAGGAAACCCAGTTACTTGAGGAGGAAGACTCAGGGAAAAAAACAGACAAAACCAGTGTCTCCTATTGAAACTGAATGAATAAACAGGTCCAGAGAAAACATGAATTGAAAATGTAATAAAGTTTCTTAATTAGATACGATTATAGAAGCAAAAGTTTTTGAACTCAAAAATAAAACGAACATGATTTTTTTCCAATTTAGTAGTTTCAGTAGAGGAAGAAAGAAAACGGATAATGCTAAAAACTGAATTTGTGATCTGGAAGTTAAGTTGTTATTATGTTCCATCAAGTCACTTCCGACTCACAGTGACCCTATAGGACAGAGTAGAATTGCCCCATAGGGTTTCCAAGACTGAAATATTTATGGGAGCAGACTACTAGGTCTTTTCTCCTGTGAAGTGGCTGGTGGGTTTGAACCACCAACCATTCAGTAAGCAGGTGAGCGCTTAACCATTGTGCCACCAGGGCTGAGCCTTTATACAACAAAGAGCAAAATTGCTAAGAAAAAGAAATCATGAGTGAAAAGATAAAAAACATAAAAGAGCTATCTGGGAGATACTGGATATAAACTCGAGATTTCTCAAAGAAGGAAAATGAGAAGCAACAATTAAAGAACTAACTGTGATTATTAGGAGAGGTTACAGAGAGTGGTGGATAAATGCACAGATTTCAAAGCCAGACTCTCTAGGTTAAAGTCCAAATTCTACCATTCTTGAGCAATTTATTTGATTTTTCAGTGCCTCAGCTCCCTCTACTATAAAATGGGATGTCAAATAATAATAATACCTAGTTCACAGTTGTTTTTTATTAATATGATCAAACAAATTAATTACTTCTTTCCTGTCAAGAGCTTAAAAAAAAATACCTGCCATGTGGTAAGCACTCAATGATTATTAGCACCTTTATCATTATAAATAATATTATTGAGAAAGCAGCCATTACGAAAATAAATAATAGTAGAACTTCTAGAAATAGTTGGGAGAAAACTTTAAAAATAATCAGTTTAACAATGTATAATATAAGGCAAAATCCTTTAAAACTATGAGTTTAGTTTCATTATATCACAATCTCATTTGAATAATTTTAATGAAAATTTTTCAGAATTTAATAAATCAAATAGATTCCCCCAAAAAAGTGTGATGATAGGGATTTAATAGTGCAACCATCATGTAAGACTCTTATTTAGAAGTAGTTACCAATTCAAACAGGAAGCCAAAATGAAAACTGCAATTATTTAGAAATTTAGTGGTAGCATTGCTTGAATAGGACTCTCAATTGAAAAACTATAAAGTTGCAAAACACCATATGAAAACTACATTTCAGATCTTCAAAAGCTCTAAATATAAAAATATAATCAATACAGATATGAGCTGAACAAAAACTTTTAAAACATATTTTAATAAAATCCTGGAGGCAGAGAAACTCAGAAGTTTAAAGGAAGAAACTGACACGTTTGACTACATAAAAAATTGATATATCTAGAATAATAAAAGAACCAAAAGTGAAGCCATGCACAATATATTTATAATACATGTAACAGACAAAAAGCTAAATCATTACTAGACTCAAAGGTTGTAGAAATTAATATGCAAAAAGTTAAAAACTGAGAGTAAAATGAGCAAAGTATGTTAACAGACATTTCACGGAAGACATGAAAACATCCATAAATCAGAAACTTACACTTATTTCGCTACTGCCAAATTCCTTTAACCACTATTTTTAATATTATATTAAGCTGAAATTGTTTATCATGTAAACTCCTTTAATCCATTACTTAAGGTAAAAAAAAAATTAAATAGCAAATGAGTATACTTTGATGTCTTCAAAATTAATAAAATAAATGATAAACTGTTTTAAATAAATGATCATGGGAGATATAAAAAACTCAAAATTTAATTCCACTAGGTATATGTTTTTGAAAATGAAACATATCTGAGTTAATGTTCATATGAAGTCCTCTTATTTTATGATGATGTTAAAAAAACTGTTAGTAAACAGATTTAATACGTCAATAAACGTCTCTCCTTTATGCCTTTTATAAGAGAAGAGCTCTAAAAACATCTTAGAGGCAGTATAATTTTTACTCTTTTTCTAATTTATTTTCAAATAGTAGTAAATTTTCCATGACCTACTGTTTATTTTTAGTTATACCACACATTTTAACTTTCTGGATGAAAAAAGTCCACTACGTATAGTAACGATGAGAAACATCTTCAGGTTTAAAGAAATCACAAGCTATCCATTTAAAATTTTAAATGAGTAGACAGACATTAGATATTAAGTTCAAATATTAATATAGCCAGAATATTTCCTGAATGACTTTGGAGTTTTTGACTTTTGAATGTCCTAATATTTACACTTCACTTTAGAATACAAATAGAACAAAATGACTGTACTTTAAATACGGCAATTTATGTAACATTAATGCATTATATAAAAATAAGAGCTTTGAATCAATGTGGTTAAAGTTTAACCCTCTATCATTTCCAACGTAATTGAATCCAAACTCATTTCACAGTTCCTCTTTGATATTTTAAAGGCTAAGTCTAATTAAACTGAATTTAATTTAATTTACTTTTATTGAACATCTTAGAAGTTCCTACTATATAATACTAGGCATCAGAAAATAATAAGCTCCCTGATATCAAGGAAGTCATCTTCCTTTTGGGGTTTGGGGTTGGAGTCAGAGGAAACCAACATCTAAGATACTAATAGAGAACCATTCTAGACAGCCTAAGTATAATTTAGATAAAAGGTGGAGGGGATCAGTAGAAGACTAGACTGGAAGTGAACCAATGAGGAACGTTAGATATGAAGAGGCAAGAAAAAAGAATAAAGGCCACATCACTCATTATTGGAAATCTGGAGGCAGTGAGATTAGATATCCTAACAAAAAATCCTTCGTCCTTATCAAATATGACTTTTCCTTTAGCTTTTCTGGGGCATCCCAATAGTCTTCTTGACTCAGAACTTAAAATTAATTCCAATAAATTCTCATTTGAAATTACTGGTTTAATTTTTTTCTGGATCTACAGATAAAATTGCTATTCAACCACCGTATAAAAACATGTATTCTTTCCCCAGTGGGAATAACAATTTATTAATACCTTCAAAGTCCCCCAAATTTTCTCCAAATATCTGATAAAACCTGAGATGTATTGGACACTGTGAATAAGATCCTCTTGGCTCAAATATCCTCAGCAAGAAAGATATAGTCTGTGCTGACAACACAGATTAGAAATATTTTATAATTGGGAGACTGAAAAGTTGGGGTTCAACAGTTCAAAGATCAGCTTGCTCAAAATATTTTCAATCTAAATTAAAGTTGCATACATACTGGCACAAATTGTTTTGGCCAACCCACCCCCCTCCTCCCCCAATCCTCACTTACACAGCTTGCTATTGACTGACAAGCTAGTAAGTGATACAAGCCAATAACAAAGATCTTTGAGAGAGGATTTACCCCCATAAAACACAGGAACCAACATAAATATCAACAATTAAATTCATGCAACAAGCAATTAAGTTATACGCTTAATTTATTATTATCTCTAGTTCCTCAGTTTATACAATTACAATGGGAGGTAGAACCAATGCCTTTGCCTTTATTACCAAGGGTATAAATGGTATAATTATAACTCTCAAAATGATTGTAAATAAATATCATTTTGTTTTCCTATGTTCTGGTACTGGTATCATATCATTTAAACTTTTCTTTACGCACACACAAACTGAGAATTTAATCACTGTGTATTGCCCTTATAATCTCATTCCTGAGCCACAGCAGTGACCACATAATTATTCTTCCTTCTTCATGTGTCAGATATCATGCTATACACTTCTATTGTTATTCTCTCAATAATCTTCCATGTATAAATTGTTGTGTTAAATGCTATTGTGAGTATAAGTCAAAGTCCAAAGGAGTATCTTAACTAAGTATGAACTCCTTAAACCTAACATTCAAGATTCTCTACCTTTCAACCTATTTTTCAGCCCTATCTCAAAAATATTACCTTAGATAAATTTTCCACTCTAATCATACAGTTTATTCATTGGTACCTAAAATATTTTGTGAGTTCTGATTAGTTTTCCTAATAGCCCTTTATAACCACCGGGAATGCCTTTCCTAATATGATCTATTAAGTTTAAAATCTTTTCAATATATCTTGTTAATCTGTTGCTTGTTAAAAGCTACTACTCTCTTCTTCAAACTCAAATATTAATTTCTGCCCATGAGTTTTAGTTGATAATTCATATCTATTACTATTGTATAATAGTCAAAACAGAACATTTATTGAGTACTAATTTTGTGCTAAGCATTTCCATGTATCATCTTATTTGTCCTCAGAACAGCTCTATGAGGAGGGTATTGTGCATATCATTACTATTACTGAATCTATTTAACAGATAAGGACTAGAGCTTTAAAAAAAATTAAGGGGCATGCCCAAAGTCAAATAGCTAGTAAGTGGCAGAGCTAGGACCCAAGCCTAGGATTGTTTCATACCAAGGTCTGTGCTATTACATCATCATTAGTATTATTGTTTCAAATTTACTACTATTTCAAATTTCACTTGGTATTTCCATTGTTCTTTTATCTTCTCTCTCCGAATAGAATATAGCTCCATGTTGGGATGAATTAATATGGATCTATATGAGTGTTTTGTATATTCTGTTAAGCATATAAGCCATCCTAGTCACCATCATGGTTTAAGTTGTTCCAACTGTAACAATCAAACATCTGGTATCATATAAAAATGTGTACTGAAGATAAATATTCAGGTATCTACAAAAGCATTGGCTTCTTAGCACTTAAATGACACCAGCTTCTGAGACCAGGGAGTTTACTTCCATGTGCAAAGGTGATTTCAGTCCACCTAGAGACAAATCTTTGATGGCAGCCTTCTCAACCACTGCAGCACAGGGCAAAATAGCAGCATTTGTATTTAATAGTATTTCATACTTCCTGCTTGTCATTGTATATATGCATATTTGCCACTTGATGACTTGGAACTCAGATTTAAAAGACTAAATGTTAGTTCCATTTGTCTTATTTTAAAATGTCACTCAAGAAATCAACAGGTTTGTTTAGCAAGACAGAAGAGTATAGTGATTAAAAGTGTGAGTTTTAAAGTAAGACAAACCTAGGCTCTATTCCAGTCTAATTGGATATTTACTAACTTTGTGACCTTTGACAAATAGTTAAAGTCTTAGTTTTCTCAAAGGCAAAAATCTTAATATATACCTCATAGAATTGTTGTGAGGATTACGTAACTACTCTATAATCGTCTTAGTCTTAACTTATTGCAAGGACACAGTAGACACTCATTAAATAGCAGCTGATATTGTTTATCACGTTCCTCATCATTATCATCATCAAGTTTATGAATGGACCATTCATTCTATCCCCTTTGGTCGTTCAGTGCTATTCTACTGTCAGACCAAAAGGCTAAACTTCACTGAGTAGCAGACCATTTTTGCTCCTTCTTTCAAACACGTACTTTAAAAAATTGTTTAAAATTGCTGATTTCCCCAGAGAATATATACCAGTGCTAGTCAATACAATTTCTGGTGATGATGTAAATATTCTATATGAGTAACATTCAATACAGTGTCCACTAGCCATATGTGATCATTGAGCTCTTAAAATATGACTAGTGTGACTGAGGACCTATATTTTATTTTAATTAATTCAAATTTAAATTTAAATAGCTATATCTGGCTATCTATGGCTATTATATTGGACAGCATATGTAGAGACCAAATTTCATTAGGTACAATAGTCATTCCTTCTCACTGACCTTCATCAAATGCTTAAACCTTTAAAATATATGTAAAAAAATAAAGATCATATAAAATACATCCTCAGACCACAATGGAATTAAACTAGAGATTAATAACAGAAAGAGAGCTGGAAAATCTCCCAAAATTTGAAGAGTAAACACACTTCTAAATAACACATGAAACAAAGAAATTTCAAGAGAAATTTTAAAATATTTTTAACTGAATGAAAATGAAAATAAAACTTATCAAAATATGTGGGATTCAATGGAAGCAGTGCTTAAGTACACAGATTAAAAAATAAGCATTGATTCCATGGCAACTTCTTTTTAAATATGAAATTTTTATTCAACTACTGTATAAAAATATATATTCTTTTCCCAGTGAGAACAACAATTTATCAATACCTTCTAGAGTCCCCCAAATTTTCTCCAAATATCTGGTAAAAGCTGAGATGTATTGGAAACTCACCCAATACATATAAATCAATAATCTATGCTTTCATCTTAGGAAACTGGAAATATAAGAGCAACTTAAGTGTAAAGAAAGCAGAAAGAAAAAATAATCAACAAAATCAAAAGTTGGTTCTTTGAAAAGATCAATAAAATTGATAAACTTTTAGCCAAACTAACCAAGAAAAAAAAAAAGAAAACATACACATTTCTAATATCAGAAATGAAAGAGGCATTATCACTACCAATCCCATCTGCTTTAAATGGATAAGAAAAGAAAATTAGAACTCTATGCCCACAAACCTGATGACTAGATGAAATGGACTGATTCCTTGAAAGTCACAAACTACTAAAACTCACACAAGGAGAAATAAGTGATCTATACAGGCCAATATTTATTAAAGAAATTGAATCAATAACTAACAACCTTTTAAAAAGATAGCAGCAGGCCCAGAATTCACTGGTGAATTCTTTCAAACATTGAGGAAGAAATTATAGCAGTTCTCTATAATCTCTTCTGGTGCAGGGGAGAGAAAACACTTCCTAACTCATTTTATAAGGCCAGTATTATCCTAATACCAAAATGATGTAAAGACATTACAAAAAAGGAAAACTACAGACCAATATTTCTCATGAACATAGATGCAAAAATCTTAAACAAAATATTAGCAAAACTAATTCAACAATATACGAAAAGAATTATGCACCACAACCAAATCGGACTTATTCTAGGTATGCAAAGCAGGTTTAACATTTGCAAGTCAGTCAGTAAAATCCATCCTATTAATAGGCTAAGAAGAAAAATTATATGACCATATCAACTGATGCAGGAAAAGCATTTGACTAAATTCGACACCCATTCATGATTTAAAAAAAAATCTTTCAGCCAACTAGGAATAGAGGGAACTTTCTCAATTTGACAGAGAACATCTGCAAAAAGCTGACAGCTAACAATAGACTTAAAGGTGTGAAACTAGATGCTTTCCTTCTAAGATGTTCTACATGTTCCTCCTAACAAGGCAAGGATGTCCCCTCTTACAACTCTTACTCAACATCATACTGTAACTTCTAGCTAATGAAATATATAAGAGGAAATAAAAGTCATACAGATTGAGAAGGAGGAAATAAAACTGTCTTTGCTCACAGATAACATGTCTGTTTAGAAATACTAATCAACAAAAAACTTCCTAAAATAGGCGATTTTTAGCAAAGTCACAGGATACAAAGTTAATATGCAAAAATCAATTGCTTTCCTATATAACAGCAATGGACAAATGGAAATTGAAATTAAACACACACAATCATTTATATTAGCATAAAAAAGAAATATTTACATATAAATCTAACAAAACATACATAAGATCTATATGAGGATACCATAAAACTCTGACAAAAGTAATCAAAACCAAAAATCAAACTCATTGCTGTTGAGTCAATTCTGACTCATAACTTACCTATAGGACAGAGAAGAACTGCCCCATGGGGTTTCCAAGGAGCATCTGGTGGATTCAAACTGCCGACCTTTTGGTTAGCTGCCAAGCTCTTAATCACTGCACCACAAGGACTCCAAGAAATCAAAGAACATCAAAATAAATGGAGAGATATTTCATGTTCATAGATTGGAAGACTCAATATTATTAAGATGTTAATTCTTCCCCACCTGAATTACCAATTCAATGCAATCTTAATCAAAATTCAAGCAAACTGTTTTGTGAATATTAAGAAGTTTATTCTAAAGTTTAAATAGAAAGGCAAAAAATTGAAAACAGCCAACACAATTCTGTGAAGAACAAAGTTAAAGGGCTCATACTTCCGGACTTCAAGACTTACTAGACAGCTGCAGTAATCATGATAGCTTGGTATTGGCAAAATAATAGATACATAGATCAGATTCCAGAAATGGACGCACACTACTGTAGTCACTCATCTGTGACAAAGCAAAAGGAAATTCAACAGAAAAGGCTAGTCTTTTGAACAAAAAAATGCTGGCAAAAATCCATAAAGTCATAGATTTTCCTCAATAAATTATTGGAGCCCGGGTGGTGCAAGTGATTAAGTATTTGGCATAATAAATTATTAGTTTCTATTAATACGATTACCAAGAATCCCCAAATTACAGTATTAAACACAAAATAAACAAACTGCTCCTTCAAACGAAATCTTTTTTAACTTTTCTTCAAGTAATTATTAACAAAGTAGTAAAAATAAATTCTATATTTTTCTTTTCTTAAACTGGGACCTGCGTTCCATCCCCTGGTAGTGTAGTGGTTAAGAGCTCGGCTGCTAACCAAAAGGCTGGCAGTTCAAATTCACCAGGTGCTCCTTGGAAACCTTATGGGGCAGTTCTACTCTGTCCGATAGGGTCACTATCAGTTGGAATCGACTCGCCGGCAATGGGATTTTTTGTTTTTAGCCATCTCCAACTTCACTACTGCAACATCATCAATGCTGTGATCTGAAACACATCATTTAGAAATTTAAACATGCTTTCTCCAGCACTATAATCAAGCCAAACAATATAGTTTACTAGTTATATTTACCAGTATACAAAAAGCAAAACATTAGGCCCTACATTTAACAGTAACAATATTATTTTAAAATCTATATTTGTAAAATGGTGCAACTTCTTTCCAAAACTGGCAGTTTCATAAAAAGTTAAGCTACACCTTCCTTATGACTCAATAATTTCATTCCTAGGTATTTATCTAAGAAAAATAAGGACATTCATTACAGAAATCCTTGTCCGTGAATAGTCAATGTTTTGGAAAGCAACTTAGATGTCTGTCAACAGAATAACGGATAAATAAACTGTTGTAAATTCATATAATTGACCACTACTCAGCAGTAAAAGATAATATCTAATGATACACACTACAGCATGGATGAATCTAAAAAATATTACACTGAGTAAAATACGTTAAACACACAAAAATACATATCCATGACTCCAGCTTTATGGAATTTTAGAATAGGTAAAACTAATACATGGTGCAAAAATCAGATCAAGAGATGCTTTTGCAGGGAAATGATTGAGTGGTTAAGAGGCACTAGGGAAACTTCCGGGGTGATGAAAAATTTCTGTGTCTTGATATCATTTGTCAAAGCTGATTGAAGTGTATACTTAAGATCTAAGTATTTCATAGTATATTCATTATACCTCTATTTTAAAAAATCTTGACAGTTATGCAATTCTTTCACAAGTAAAATAAAATTGCAATATAAAAGTGAAGCTGGTAAGAATTTTCTTTAAAAACTACTTAAAACAGCATCATCTACTTCTTCTGGGCTCAGGCTGGTGGAGGCTGTGGTTCATGTGGTCCAGGAAAGGTGGGGAGTGCTGACACATTGTGGAGATTGCAACCAATGTTACAAAACAATTTGTGTATAAATTTGTGAATGAAAAACCAATTTGTGCTGTAAACTTTCACCTAAAGCACAATAAAATTTTTAAAAAGTTATTAAACATATGTTATTAAGGAATGTGATAATCTCTGCTTGCTTTTGCTTTATT
This sequence comes from Trichechus manatus latirostris, assembly GCF_000243295.1. NCBI lineage: Eukaryota > Metazoa > Chordata > Mammalia > Sirenia > Trichechidae > Trichechus > Trichechus manatus. The sequence goes on from NW_004443945.1 coordinate 32,361,883, forward strand.
TAAAAAATAAGGAAAAAAATAAAAATATACAAATATAGAATACACATAAATAATATAATGTGGCATGCTGATGAGTCACTTGAATTAAAAAACAAATTCTAAAAGAGCCTAAGATTGTGTTTATTTATTTTGGATGGTTATGTCACTTTATCTGATATTGAAGTTAATATATAACCATGACCTAAAATAATTAAACTTTGCAAAAATATATGAGAAAAAACAAATGTCATTAATCTCACCAACTAAAGAAAACTATGCACACACACATACATACGCGCACACACACGTGCACACACAGTGTGTTTAAACATTAAATTATATGAAAACATTAGAAATTATTCATCCAGTAACAAATTGATAGCCTTTTGAGTTTCCAATCAACCTGTTGTAAAATTTTATAACAAGTCAACTAGCACAAATTGTTTAATATTTGATTCAGTGCATCTTGACTGAATATCTCTTGAACACAAATGTAAATTATTTTAGTTTATTAGATTTTTACAGTTTTCCCAATATCACTACATGGATTCTGGGTAAATTTTGAAGTATTTACTAGATTGAAATATCTAGAGAAACTGCCTAAGTCTCTAGAAAGCATCTTGAAGACATGTTTTATTCCTCAATCTTATTCATCTTTCATGTAGTATAAGGTTTACGATATATGTTTCTTGAGCTCTTGCCTTGCTTTTTTGTCTGTCCACTGCCTTAAATTAGGAGCCTAATACCTTCAGCATAGATCATTTAAATAACTCCTTTTATTTTCTCTTCCTCCAGCCTCCCTCTGCTGAGATACACAATTCACACCACCAGAGCTGACATTTTAAAGTACACACTATTCTACGTCACTCTTCTTCACAAAAGCCTTCAATGATTTTCCCCTGCCTGTAAGATAAATGCTTAAACACTAAGCCTGGCATGCACAGCTGTTTAAACACTGAGACAAATCTCCCTTCCAAGCTGTATTTTTTTCGCCATTTTTCTATCTCTATGTCTTTCCTTATGTTGTTCTTTAGCCTGAAATGTTCTTTCCTAGCCCACTGAAATTCTAATTTATTTTCTACGCTAAAATGAAATGCCATGTGTTCTTTTCTGTTCATCTATTTTCTTCCCATAGAGGATCTTCTTCCCATAGAGAATCACTTTAGTTTGAGCACAAGAGTCATTAAATTGAGCTTCCCTCATTAGAGTGTAAATGTCTTGAGGACAAATCCTATGTCTTAGTTATCTTTGTCATTCTTTAAAGGTTTTTTTTAAAAGATTAAACGAAATAATCTATAAAAAGTGCCTAACATGGTGCCTGATATATAACATAATAAGTATTAGTTAAGTTCAAGATAAATAATATGTAAAATCCTATGCTAGAGAAAAGAATAAAGAAGAATGGGGATATCGTGGAGTTCCACTTAACTGAGATTTAAGGTCCAGCAAAAACTTTCTTGAATGTCATTTAAGTTTTTTTGATAAGTTGAAATAAACTTAACAAAGTAATGAGAATGACATGCACGTAGGTAAGAGAAACAGTATTTATAGTGAAGGTCAATATGGCTGTAATGAGATGTGTGTGTGTGTGTGTGTGTGTGTAGACAGGAAGAAGTAGAGATAAGATTGAAAGGTAGTTGACAGAGGGAATCAGAAAGAAAGGAAGAACTTATGTGCTAAAAAAAGAAGTTTCAACTGTATCTTAGAAACTAAGGGATAGAGTTAAAGGTTTAAAATATTTTCAGAAAGGAATACAGAGTACAGGTTAGAAGGTGGAGCAATTAGGAAGCTATTTTAGTAATTGAAATGAAAAGATAATCTTGGTGTATGATAAATTTGGAATACATTTCAACTGCCTCACTTTCCAATCAGTACTATTATTGCCAAAGAACAGGCCCAGTTTTATGGCTTTAAACAGCATAAATATGCCTATGACTCTAATCAATACCATGATTTTACTAAGCTCCAGGCATATATTTCAAATGTCAACTTGATTCCTTCACTTGGGTATATACAATAAAACCAAAACCAAGCCCATTTTTGTCAAGACGATTCCGACTCATAGCAACCCTACAGGACAGAATAGAAGTGCCCCATAGGGTTTCCAAAGTGGCTAGTGGCTCCATATATACATATTATACATATGAATATATGTAATAGGCATCTCAAAATCTCAAACCTAGCATGGCCAAATTAGAATTGTAGATTTTCTCTCCCAAATCTCCTTCTACCTTGTCTTCCCAATATCAATAACATCCACCAATTTGCTCTGTCCAAAATTCTAGAAATCACCATTGGTCCCTCTCTTTCATTCACTCTTCTTATTCAATCCATCAACAAGTCCTATCCACTCTATATCCAGAATTACATCCCAAATCCAGATACATCCATGCATCACCACTAAAGCAACACTGCCTAAGTGATCAATATTCTTTTTTGGACTATTATCTGAGCCTCCCCACTGGTTTCCCTGCTTTCTCTTCAGTGTTGCATTACAATCCACTCTGCCCATAACAGCTAAAATGATCTTTTCACATATAGTTCACGTTAATCATTTTTTACATATTTGTAAAGCCTTGTAAATACTTAAAAACATGGATTTGTCCTTTTAATATTCAAGCAAAGAATAAATGGAATGCAAAAAGATATGATTTATATTGTTTCTTTGAAATATTCATAAATTTTTGCAAAAAAAATTAGTGGAATAGTAGCAAAAACAGTGATGATTTCTCCACAATGATAATTTCTAACGATTTTGACTATCAAGTGTGCTTGCTATGCTGTTTATTTTTAGTGTAAAATTTAAGGCATTCCTTGGAATGAGAGAAAAAGTTTAATGAAGGAATGCATCCTCTGACATATAATAAGAAAATTAAGTATGCTACAAAATCCATCAACTCTGATATGAAACATTAAATTTGATCAAAAAGATATAAAAGATAGCTTTCTATAGACATGGCATCAAATCTCATGAAACAATAGTAATTAAACACACTAGAGTATGACACAAACTTGCAGATAAATCTTCCTAAAATGCATGAAGTTAGCACACTCTTCAAGTGGCTATTATAGCTTCTTACTACGCTATCCTCAAATATAAACAATTGCAGCTGACTTTGAAGATCATCTACAAACTCGCCTAAACCTGCCTAAGTAACCTACAACTACATTCCCAGTCCAATGGGCCAGAAGGTTTACTTACCCTGCTCCTTCGTTTTATCCACCTGGATATTTGTATTCATTTACCTGTTTATTCTTTTAGTCATCCTCTTATACATGTCTTTATTTTAAGTGACCTGTGTATCTAAGTAATAACAATACCCATGATCTAGCGGTCTAAGAAAAAAATGCATAGATTTTGATGTTAATAAATTTACAGTCAAATGGAACAAAAATGAAAGCAAAAAAGAAGTAACCTGAGTAAAGAAACCAGTGCAATCTAGGGGCATATAGGAGATGAATCAGGGCACATGGGAAGGTGAGAGAATGTTTTTGCAGAGGAGGTAAAGCTTGATTAGTTTATTGAGAATTCATAAGAGATTGCTTAGGAACCCAAAGGGAGCATGTCATTCCAGTCTCAGGGACCAACATGTGTAAAGGTATGGAGACAACATGGACCGTCAGTGAACAATAAGTAGTTTGTCATGGCTAGCAAAAGCGTATGCAGCAGGAGCTGAGTTTAAGGAAGCCCTGGTGGTGCAATGGTTAAGAATTTGGCTGCTAGCTTAGGCTGGGTTCTCTAAAGAAGCAAAAGCAGTAAAGTATATAAATATATACAGAGAGAGATTTATATCAAGGAAATGGCTCACACGATTGTAGAGGCTGAAGGATCTCAGTCCGTGGATCAGGGTAGAGGCTTCTCCTGATTCACACAGCTGCAGGGTCTGGCGAACCTAACATCAGCAGATAAGCTGCTAGCTCAAGTCCCAAGAATCGGAGGTCAGACAAACAGGAGGCAGCTGCAGGATCCAGAAAAGGCAAAAGCCAGAATGTCTGTTTATATTCTGATGCAGGCTACACTCCCAGTGAAACTCCCTTTCAACTGATTGGCAACTCACAGCAGATTCCATTATGGGGGTGATCACGTATAAACACTGAGATTCATGGCCCAGCCAAGTTGACACACAATCTTAACCATCACAGCTGCTAACCAAAAGGTCAGCAGTTTGAATTCACCAGCCAATACTTGGAAACGCTATGGGGCAGATCTACTCTGTCCTGTAGGTTCACTATGAGTTGGAATTGACTCTACAGCATCAGGATTTTTTGTTTGTTTTAATGCCATGCAAAGATATTTGAGTTTTATGTGTCAGCGACTAGAAGTAACTGAAACATTTTATGCAAGGGAACAACATAAAGCCACTCTAGTGACAATGTGGAAGATGAATTGAGGGGGTTGGTATGGCAAAATTAAATACTAGGACATGGGATTGTTGCAATATATTGGCAAGAAATAACGACACCCTGAAATTAAAAATCAGTAGAAGGGATGGAATGAAAAACAAAACACCATCACCAACAACATTAATTGTAGGTAATACGTTGAACTCTCACAATGTGCTAAACATTGCTCAGTGCTTTGCACCATCTCATTTACAACACACAATGACGCATGAGGTGGGTATTATTAACCCAACTGTTAATGATGAAGAAACTGAAGCATACAGTCTAAGTAACCTTGCCCATGTGTCTACAGCCTTACTCCAGCATCTGTGCTCATAAACATGGTGCTAACACAGCCACTGCATAAGGCCACACAATGTGCACAGGACACAATGTTACTGGAGCCCCTTTTTATATGCACTATTCTATGGAATGCTATAGGAAGATAATGCCTTTCTTCTTCATTGATCTACAAATCACCTCTCTTTTGAGATGCAACTCAAGCTCCTAACTCTATAACATTTCATTTGTGTGATTCCTGGTTCTATCACAATGTTTATCAAACAGTAGACAACAATAGATTTTGTGTGTATGTGTGTGTTGATTTGTATGCTGCTTGAAGACATGCTTAACAAATTTCACAAACAACAAGACTGTAAGAGACATGAAAGACATATCATGGTCTCAATATTTACAAGAGCAAAGGGGTGGGAACAAAATAAACATTTTATGTTTCATTACTGTTATTATAGAAATACACTAACTTTGTAAAGATTTTCAAGACTACAATCATCCCACCTGCTAAAGGATAATGTGCAATTAGAGAATTCTATCATGTTTTATTTTTGGAGTTAATGAGCTAACTTGCTAAAGAAAAGCATAAAAAATGCTCAGGTTAAAGGTTTGAACTTTATTTGAGTTAAATTATATTCCTCAAGGAAAGCCTATTTTCTCCCATCTAGATACTATCAACCCATCAAACAAATGCTCATGATGGGTCACACGATATAACCAGGCAAGCAAATCTGATGGCTGATGCAAAGGTCTCATGAGAAAATACGGGTGATGACTGTATTTCTTCTCTCTTGGCTTCTATGATCCTCTAGTTCTGCTCCTTTGCTAAGCCTTTTCCTCTATCCCAAGTGTGGAATTTGCTCAAGATTTGCACCTTAAATTTGTATCTTTCTTTTTTGGGCTTTTTTTTTTAGTGACTTCATTTAATTTTATGTACTGTATATCACATTTCTCTGCTGACAATCCCTGAATCTACCTCTCTAGTCATTTCAAGATTGTGTCATACACCCACCACAGCACTTAACACAAAAATTTTCAAAGTAAATACTTAATAAAAGTAATCTATTTAACTGTGAATCTATAGTATCATAAAGAAAAAGGTTTCCTTTTTAAAACTAGCTTAAAGAAACTGAATTTTTTTTGTGTGTGTGTGGCAAAGCCAACAAGGTGAAGAGGTACATTTTCAATCATAGATTTTGCTAGAGAAGTCTGGGTTTCCAGAAAAAATTAAAATTATATGTAAAGTTTCATATGCAAAATTTCATTATTCACAAATCATATGAAAATTGATATATGTTTTGTGTATGGTCATACACTCATAGGATATTAAATACAATTTTTTTCAGTTATGCTAGAATGGCAAATTTGTATGTGAATATATTTAATGTATGTTTGTATATATATTTTATAACATAAATGTAAATCTACATATTATATCTAAATATATGATATATAAAATATATATTAAATTTAATATATATTTTACAATATATAAATATAGATTTATACATTATACAAAAATATATGATCTAGGTATAACAGAGTGTTTAGGGTACTTTTCCTATACTGAAAACGAGTTTTTCTGTTGTTTCAGAGATTAAATTTTACAGAGTTTGCATAGAGATTTTTTTTTTAAAAAAAAAAGAAGTTGCCATCAAGTCAGCTCAGACTCCTGGTTACCCTATAGGTTGTAAAATTGGTTTTGTGAACTTAAACTCATTTTCCACCTCAAGAGATTATAAACTGAAATTAGGGAATTGACAGCAAAGGTTGAGAGAACTTTTTAGTGAGAATTGTCAGAGTAATGCAGCCTTTCCCTTGCTTTCCCATAGGCCTCAGATTGAGGAGACATGAATTTGGTGGAGTAAGTGTGTGAGGCTCTCCCCTCCCCCTTGCCACTCAGCTGAGCGGAACAACAAAAAGGTAGCCAGTACTGAGCTGTCTGGAAAGGGATTAATCCCAGAAGACTGCCTGTAGTGATGAGCTGACCCAAAAGAGAGACTTCTGGTCTTCACTGCCTGAAGCCATGGACCAAGGGAGTGGTATTAAATGGTCAACTAGAGGAAGCTTATACCACCTCTAATAGACTGTTTAATACCAGAGAATTGCAGGAGAAAGAACACACAAAAAGCTGCGAGACCATCTGTGATGGTTAAGATTATGTGTCAGCTTGGCTGGGCCATGATTCTCAGTGTTTATATGTGATCACTCCCATGATGGGATCTGCTGTGAGTAGCCAACCAGTTGAAAGGGAGTTTCCTTGGGGGTGTGGCCTGCATCCAAATATAAGCAGACATTCTGGTTTTTTGCTTGCTCTGGATCCTGCAGCTGCGTCTTGTTCGCCTGACCTTCAGTTCTTGGGACTTGAGCTATCAGCTTATCTGCCAATCTTGGGATTTTTTGATCTCCACAGCCTGTGAGTGGAGCCCTGCTCCCCGACCTGCCAATCTTGAGTTGCCAGCCCCTGTGGGACTATACTAATCCACGGACTTGGGACATTCCAGCCTCTACAATCATGTGAGCCATTTCTTTGATATAAATCCCTCTATATACATATTTATACGCTTTACTGGTTTTGCTTCTCTAGAGAATCCAGCTTAAGATACTATCTAAGATACAACTATTAGTCTCTATTTGTCTGGAACAAAAGAGAATGAAGGAAACCAAAGGCTCAAAGAAGAAACTAGTCCACAAGACTAACAGCCCACATGAACCAAGGCCTCTTCTAATCTGAGACTAGAAGAACTAGGTGGTGCCTGGCTACCACTACCAACCATTCTGACCAGGGACACAATAGGAGGTCCTGGAGAGAATGAGGCAAAAATATAGAACAAAATTCAAATTCTTAAAAAAGGCAAGACCTACTGGACCAAAAAAGACTAGAGGAACCACTGAGATAGTTGCCCTAAGATACCCTTTGAACTTATAACTGAAGCTATTTCTGGAGGTCACTTTTCAGCCATATAATAGATAGGCTTATAAAATAAACAGTATCACCAGTGAGTAATGTGCTCCCTTAAACAATCAACTATATTAGACAAAACGGTCACCATTTACCCAAAAGCACAGATGAGAACACAAAGAGGGGAAGGGAAGCTGGATTAATGGAAACAGAACAAACAGAATGGAAATAATGAGAAGCTGACCCACTGTGAAAATTGTAACCAATGTCATGGAACAATCTGTATAAAAACTGTTAAATGAGAACCTAATTTGCTGTATAAACTTTCACCTAAAACACAATGAAACATTATTAAAAAAGAAAAAAAGCTGCGAGAAAACGAGACATCCATTATAGAAGGCATTTTTGAGGATTTTACCTCTAATGCCCACCCTCCTTCCCTTCCTGATCCTTGTTGAGAGGAGCCAGAAGAAGTAAATAGTGAGGGGAAGAGAATGCCAAGTAAGAAAAAAGGAATACACAGATTTAAATCCCTCTCCCCAATGCAGGATTTTATGGTACAATCAGGCCTAAGCAAAGGTGCCTGACAGACAGAATTGGAATTGTTTAATATCTAAAAAGTGAGGCTGTAATACTTGGAATCTGAAATTTCATTCAAGAAGCATGGGAGAAGAAGAAGACAGAACTTGTTTGACAGCTTTGGTATCAAAAAAAATAAAACTATTTTATAATTTCACCTCTTCTGTGTCCAATTTGTTCAGTACATTTTCATCAAATGATTTCTTTCACATAGCTTCAAATATTTATATTTCAAAGAAAACTACTAGTAATAAATGAAAGTTCTTTTAATAATTACTGAGGATCTTCAACTTGATAATTTGCTTTCATAATATTGCTAAATTTTATCTAATCAATAAATATTTTTTAATAAAATATAGTAGCATAGCAATATCTATATATGTTAAATACAGGAGGATACAAAGTATATAACACAGCAGAATGTGTGTGTAGTATCTCACCATATACCAAACATACCGTACACGATCATCTTTAAGAGAAAATGTTAATTTCTTCATGATTGTCATTTGAAAAATTGCGAGGCTAATTATAAGACATAAATTGAATTTAAGATTTTTAAACCACTTAGAATAATTAATTTGGTGAACTTATAAAGGAATATATAATCTTTTCTCTCTTATATAAAACATTCTAATAAAAAGTTTTTAGCCTTAATGTATAAACCTTTGTCAAGAAAAGCAAGAACAAAAACATTTACTGTATAATTGCACTGCACTAATTTGTTTAGGCAAATTTTCATCTGTAGCAGGGAATGAGTACAGCTGCTAATCGCAACAATTTTAACTCAGAAATATAATGATCTCATGAACAATGAATCTGATCCTTAGTCTGTATATTGTTTCATTATACTCAGATGTTTATTATACTCAGATGATGCTCATTTATTTACAAAACTGTTAGTTAAATTGAAGAGTGAGGATGTTATTACTTTTTTCTTCTTCTTAGTGTTTTGTTTCTCTGAGATAGCATAATAAAAATAATAATAATAATAGCAAGGAAACCAAATTAAAGGAAAAAGAAAAATACAATTATTTGATTATTTGTGCAAAAACATTAAACTTTCCTAGGCACAAATCTTTGAGATTATTATGTTTTTATTTGAAAAAATTGGTCAGTCTTAAATTAAGGAAAGAACAACATGTTTTATAAATATAACTAACCCATAATTCCTATTGAAGATAGGGTTGGCAAACATAATTCAAATTTTTTGAACTGAAATAAATTTTAGTCAGTAATTACATGCTTGTCCTTCAGCAGACTTAAACAATAACAAAAACCTAGAGTTGCTGCCAGTTAACAAAATGGGCTGCCTTGATTTGTTTTTTGTTTTTTTTCAAAAGACGCTACCAGAAATTTGAAAAAAAAAAAACACAAACTGATATTTTAAAACTAGACAGCCTGCCATCCAGCTAGCAATAAAACCCATCACTGGTAGTGATGGAGTACTGATATCCCCTGGCATGCTGTAGCAATGCAACTAATAAAACTTTTAAATGATGTTGAACTGGGATGAGGTACTGGTGGGAAGGAATTCACCGGCGTTTACAATATCTACGGCCTTTAAGGTGTTTAGGGAAGAATAATTGTTAAGAACTATGGAACAGGATGACTCTTTTGGGGAGCTGTCAATGTACTGGTGAAAGACAATGAAAAGCTGAGGAAAATCAATTATCAGCTTAAGGTAGAGCATCTAATCAAGGGCCCCTTGGCAGCATATAAAGAAAACCTCATCTCCACTAGTTGGAGGGCAGAAAAAGATGAGGACAAGGCCCAAAACTTAATTATAAGGATCTCAACCCCAGAAAGTATTCTGTGTTAACAACAGAGCCCTGAGTTGAGTAGTGGAATCCTGAAACTTGAGATAGTGACATTAAAACGTGGAACATAAAGTGTCATTATGGCTCCTGTTAGAGTGAGGAATGTAGAAAAAGTGCAGTTTTGCCCAGATCTGGTTCATAGTGGCTGCACTGGGTCCACAGACTATGGTAATTTTCACAGCCCCAAAATGTATCATTTGAATGAATGTACATAGTAATCAGCATAACCCCCACATTGGTTTATTAACCTGTGTGATAACAGCTATCACAGTGATGAAAACCAAGAGGAAGTCTTTGAAACCACTCTTTCCCTAGAACGCTCAGCCTCTGGTCAAGATAATAAATCAGAAACAATATCATATCCCGGGAGTGGAATGATAGAGATTAGTGCTGCCGTTAAAAATCTACAGGATACAAAGGTAGTGGTCCTCAGCATGTGCTGATTTAATTCATTAATTTGGTCCTTAATGAAATCAAGCAGATTCTGGAAGATGGGGTTTATTTCTACAAACTCAACCGAAAAGCAGCCCTAATTACAGCTTCTCTGTCAAGTGTGGTATTTTTGCTACAACAGTTTAAAATGTCCTCATGCACATGGCATGTGGCCTTTGATATAGCAAATGTGTTCTTTTCTATCCCTATCACTTTGATGTCACTTTGATGACTAAGGTGTGCCTGACCCAATCCATGATCTTTTCAATCACCTCATATGCATGCAAAAGCTATACAATGAGAAAGGAAGACAGAAGAAGAATTGATGCTTTTCATCTGTGGTGGTGGCAAAAAATATCGAATATACTGTGGACTACCAAAAGAATGAACAAATCAGTCTTAAAAGAAATACAAACAGAATGCTTCTTAGAAGCAAGGATGGTGATACTTCATCTCGTTACTTTAGACACATCATTGGAAAGACAAATTTCTAGAAAAAGACATTATGATTGGCAAAGTAAAGGGTCACCAAAAACAAGGGAATCCCTCAGTGAGATGAAATGACACAATAGCCATAACAATGAACTCAGATATACCAACAATCATGAAGATGACTCGGGACCAGGCAATGTTTCATTCTGTTAGCCATAAGGTTGCTATGAGTCAGAGACGACTTGACAGCACCTAACGACAACATCAAGGAAGAGTACTAGAAGCAGTTCTCATTCCATGGGATAAACAATAGTATATTTATGGTCTGTTCAAGGGCTTTGATGACTCTACCTCCATTTGTCTTATGTAATATAACCTAAAAGGAACTGGACCTTCTGACCTTCTGGGTATAACACAGAACATCACTCTGGTCCACTATATCATGTTAATAAAATGGGCAAGAAATGGTAAGCAATTTGGAGGCCTTAGTAAGATATATGCAATCCAGAGGGTGAGAGACAAAAACTGTACATATTCAGGGGCTACATCAGTGATATTCTCAAGTCTTCAGTGGTCTGGGGCATGCCAGGACAACCTTTCCAGGCAAGGGACAGATTATTGCACTGCATACCTCCTAGCACAGTGAAGAAAGCACAATGTCTGGTAGGCCTTTTTGGTTCAGGAGGCATATTTCACACTTGGGAGTGGGCTCTAGTGCATTTACTCCGTGACATGGAATGCTGCCAGCTTTGCGTGGGGTCCAGAGCAGAAAGGGCTGTGCTGTAGGTCCAGGCTGCAATGCACACAGGCTTGTCTCTTGAGGCATATTGCCAGCAAGCCTGGTGGCATTAAAGGCTTATGTTGGAGAAAAATTGCCTTGTGGAGTTTATAGCAGTTCCCAGAAGGAGAATCACAATGTAGACCTCTGGAGTTCTGGAGCAAGTCCACACCATCTGCAGTAAGAATCATACATTGTTTGAAAAATAGCTCATGACATGTCAGAGAGCCCAAGTAGAGACAGAGCATCTGATTTGGGGCATCATGGAAGTAAGTTACATGATCAGGTGTCCCAAATGTCCATGTTATCCACCACTGTTGGTTATCCACCACCTAGGTCAAACCTATGAGTGCATAGGAGGGCCCTTATGATCAACTCATAAAAGAGGAAAAAAGGTTGAGCTTGATTCATGGATGGATAGGTCTGTATGAGGGTGCAAGTAAAAAATGTATTTTTATGGAGTGGTCATGAAAGACATTCCTAATGGTTAGAGGAAATCTTCCCAATGATTAGAGCTTCAGGTAATGAACTTGGTCATCCACTTTAAGTATAAATAAAAGTGGACTGAATTAAAAAGATAATGGACTCAGTGGCAGTTGCCACTGATTTTGCTGGTTGGCTAGGAACATAGGATGAGAAAGATTAGAAGATCAAGAACAGACAATCTGTGAAAAAGGAATGTGAATGGAATGTGAAAATCTTTGTATATCATATTAGTGTCCACCGGAACATCCACCACAGAAGAACATCCACCAAAACATCCAAAACACAAGTAGACAGAATGACTCTGCCAGTGAAAGTCAGCTATCCTGTGTTATTAGCCACCCCAGTGCTGGCTTAAAAGGCACATGGATAGAATAGTCATTTGTCTTAGTTATCTAGTGTTGCTGTAACAGAAATACCAGCAACTGATGGCTTTAATAAACAGAAATTTATTCTTTCATAGTTTAGGAGGCTAGAAGTTCAATTCAGGGAGCCAGCTCCAGGGAAGGCTTTTTCTCTTTGTTAACTTTGGGGGAAGGTCCTTGTCATCAGTCTTCCCCTGGGTCTAGGAGTTTCCCAGTGCAGGATCCTGGGCTCAAAGGACATGTTCTTCTCCTGGCTCTTCATTCTTGTTGGTAAGAGTTCCCTCTCCTCTCTGCTTGATTCTCTCTTTTATAACTCAGAAGAGGTTGACTCAAGACACAACCTAGTTCTGTAGATTGAGTCCTGCCTCATTAATACAACTGCCTCTAATCCTGCTTCATTAACATCATGGAGGTTAGGATTTACAGCACATAGGATAATTACATCAGATCACCAAATGGAGGACAACCACACAGTCCTGTAAATCACAGCCCAGGCAAGTTGACACACATATTTGGGGGACACAATTCAATCCATAGCATCTTAATAGAAGAGATAATATTCCACTGCCTAGCTTTGATGGCAAATAGAGAAGTGTAGCAGCCACATCGTAAGAAGTCCATGACAACCAGGACCTCAAATCTCTCAAGGATAAGAGTCTCGGTTGACCCATCAGATATTCCATTTAAATAAATAGAGGTGCTAGCTGAGAGTGAGGAGTGTCTAGAGTGGGTACTGTCATGAATTGAATTGTGTCCCCCAAATGTGCGTATCAATTTGGCTGGGCTGTGATTCCTGGTATTGTGTGATTGTCCACCATTTTGTCATCTGATGTGATTTTCCTATGTGTTGTAAATTCTGCCTGTATGATATTAAGGGGGGGGGGGCACGGAAGTTGTATTGATGAGGCAGAAGTCAATCTACGGGATTGGATTTTGTCTTGAACCAGTTTCTTTGGGATATAAAAGAAAGAAGTGAGCGGAGAGACAGGGGACCTCATACCACCAAGAAAGCAGCAGCAGGAGCAGAGCGTGTCCTTTGGACCTGGAGTTTCTGCTTGGAGAAGCGCCTAGTCCAGGGGAAGACTGATGAGAAGCACCTTCCTCCAGAGCCGACAGAAAAAGCCTTCCCCTGGAGCTGACCCCCTGAATTTGGGCTTCTAGCCTACTAGACTGTGAGAAAATAAATTTCTCTTTGTTAAAGCCATCCACTTGTGGTATTTCTGTTCTAGCAGCACTAGATGACTAAGACAGATACTAAAGGAGGGGATTATGATATCTGTGTATTCCTAAAACTAGCTACAACAGTGAGACATACAGTTTGTCCCACTAACTTTTTTTCTCATATATTTTCTCGGCATCCTGGAAGAATTGTTTCCAGATGTGGTGACTATATAACATAAAGCAAATGCATCTGAGTGATGCAGGGGGTAGACTGTAGTGGATACTGTGGTGCACTGCCCAGTTTCCCTCTTCTGAACCCAGCCACTCATTTTCCCAGTTCCAGGGGCATTGGCCTTAACAGGTCACATCTAAGTCACTTTCCCGGAATTGCCCTCAGCTGAAGGGGGCTGCCTCTCTCCAGGAGTGGCCTATATCCAGTGACTTGTCAATACAGTGGCACAAAGACCTTACTCTCCTTACTCAAACTCTGACAGCTATCCCAGCTCTCCATGGGATCAGCTGAGTCCTCTATTGTAACTGCGTCACAGATCAACTTCTACTCAACTCTGCTTCCTTCACTCCCTTACAAGGTGTTGTACCTGACAGCACTTCCAAATAAATCACCTGTGTACAAATCTCTCAGAGCCTATTGCCCATGGAACTCCTCCTACAACATACTATTGTGTGAAAGAATGCTGATATTCTTAAAATTAACATTAAATATGGTAAAAGATATTTATGTATCTTTTAAAATGGTGCACAGTTTAAGAACTTGTTATTTGCATTGATTGAGCTATGATATTCACAAATAATCAGACGGAGAGTCCATAAACTTGAATGGAAAAAAATTACATCTCTATTTTCATTATCCTTTAACTGATATTTAATAATTTTTTGAATTCTGAATTAGGTAACAAATCACCATGTTTGATTAATATCAAATAATTCTTCAAGGTATTTTACTTTAAAGCAAAGCCCTAATGCTGGCTCTTGTGTAAGAAGAAATCTAGACAGTTAAGATAAAAATAAATTGTCTCTGGAAACACCTATATAGTTTTCAAGGAAAATAGTCCATTCATGTAATATGGAAGAAGCCAGATTTTCCATTCTTTATTAGTGAGAGAAAGCATTTGTTTTTCTTTCTTTGTGTTTTTCTGAGTTTTTGTTGTTGTTGTTTGTTTGTTTACATAAGTTCTCAGGTTAGAGTTTACTGTGGAAGAAGAAGGAAGTTGTTCATCCAAAATAAAATGTAATCTATACTTTATAAGGCATAGCTGTCTGAAAGAGCTATTGGTTAAAAGGGAGAATATATCCAAGAGATTTGTTAGAAAGTGTCCTCAAAAAGATCAGAAGTACAGTAGATAAGATGAAAATTTTAGCCAAAGTTCTGAGAATTAATACTTAAATTGTCAGAACATCTACTTAACTAGGTGAAAGAGTTTAAATTAAAATATATGTGAATGGAAATATATATTATACTATAAATCTTATTATAAAGCATCACATACAAAAGTAATTGTTTATAAAAATAATTTAATCTCCTCAAAAAATAATGTCTTATTTTATTCTCTCATGCTCACTTCTATAAAATGTACACATCTATCAAGTTTGCCTGCGTGGAATACAAAATAAGCAACATTAACAGTGAAAGAAATACCTTGACCGCTACCAGTCACAAACTTTCTTAAGAAATTTTTAATATCTGGAGATGATGCATGCTTTGAAATCAATCCCTTTTAGGGACCCTCTCCTGAAAGAACAGTGCATGTGCACAGATATTTGCATTTGATTTTAGGTTGTTCACATTTCTTCTTAAGCATGGCTCCTTAATAATGTCATGGCTCCTAGGTTAAGAACTGCCATTCTTAAATGGAGTAGAAGTACTCTCAACCATCATATTTCAGTCAAATGTGGTAAAAACTGCTAACAAATAATTACATTGCATGATATAATAATGATAATATAGTTAGTTTTACCATATCCTTCACCAGCCCACTTACTTATTGAATGAAATAATGGTCACCCTCTCCCCTTGTTTCCTTCTTCCTGTCTCTCTGCCTGTACTGCGCACCAGCTGGCCCTCTGACACACTCTAGACCAGATCAGACTGTGCCTTGAATCTTTTGTCTTCCACAAGCTGCCTCCTCTCCTTTCCTTCCCACCAGAAGCTCCTACCTTCTGTAAATCTTATCAGGACTCCTTCTCCCTTTCTGGATATTCATCTCCTCCCGTCTTCCCTAGCAGCAGAATATGGAAATCCTGTGTTGAATTGGAAAGGGCCTTAAAGTCTTAATACAAACACATCTAAATACTTAAGGTAGACTTATTTTTCACTGAACTTGCCTCTTTCTATTTTTCTTTAAGGCTTTCAAAATGCAAGATACTATAACATTGTTTTGTTGTAGTTGATTGAAGTAGATTTCTCCCAACCTGTTCCTCTTCAATCCTTGATTTACCCTTATCTAACACAGTCTTTCTTTCTTGGTTTTATTCATGTTCCTTCTTCTTGAAATTCATATTGATTCTGTTTTCCTGACTTCAACCCATAATGATAAGTAATTTGGCCTGAATTAACTCCTTCGGCTCTTTTCTACTCTGGACGTCTTGGCCATCATAAATCTAGGACTGAATTTTAGCCATATCTCTACTTAAACCAGAGCTGATGCCCCTGTGGCGTATCCAGAGACCCGGAAAGACATTGAACTACTATTTTTTGACCATTCGATAGTCTTGAAATATAATTTACAGGCAAAAGATTATCTTCAAATAAGATTTTTCTGGTTATAATAATGTGATCAACCCCTTTATTACTTTACATTGCTCTTGAGATACACAGTCTTAGTTTCCTAGGGTTACCGTTAAAAAAAGAAACACACACACACACACACACAGTGGGTGGGTTTAAAGGACAGAAATGTATTGTCTCACAGTTCTGGAGGCTAGAATTCTTAATCAAGGTATCAGCCCTGTTGATTCCTTCTGAGAGTTCTGAGAAAAGAATTGTTATCGCTCTCTCCTAGCTTCTAGTGGCTGCTGGCAATCCTTGGAATTCCTTTCCTACTTGTATATGTATCATCACATAGAATCTTCCTCCTGTGTGACTCTGTCTCCATGTCTATTCTCTCCTTGTATAAGACATCACTCAGAAGGGATTAGGACCAACATTACTACAGTATGACTCGATAATTTAGCTGATGATAACATCTTCAGAGAAAGACTCTATTTCCCTAAACAAGGTTTTATTCATAGATACAGGGATTAAGACTTCAACATATCTTTTTGGGGGACACATTTCAATCATAATACACATATTCTTTGTTTTTGAATTTTTTTTTTATTGTGCTTTAGATTAAGGTTTACAGAACAAATAATTTCTCATTAAACAGTTAGTACACATATTGTTTTATGACATTGGTTAACAACCCCACAACATGTCAACACTCTCCCTTCTTGACCTTGGGTTCCCTATTACCAGCTTTCCTGTCGCCTCCTGCCTTCTAGTCCTTTCCCTGGGCTGTTGTGCCCCATTAGTCTCCTTTTGTTTTATGGACCTGTCTAATCTTTGGCTGAAGGGTGAACCCCGGGAGTGACTTCATTATTTAGCTAGAAGAGTATCCAGGGACCATACTCTCAGGGTTTCTCCAGTCTCTGTTAGCACAACAAGTCCGGTCTTTTATTGAACACACATATTCTTAATTTAACTTAAAAGACACTTCTTGATCTGTTCTGTGTATCTCCCTTCTCAAATGACCTGTTCTCTCTCCAGCATCTCAGACTGCCATCCACTCTTCTCACTAATCCAGTCACATGACCTCATCTCAGTTATCAGATATACCACATAGCCCCTTCCAGGGGACAGTATGCTGTTAAAGGCATCTCTCATAAAAATTTTTGAGACAAATTTCAAGTTCAATGTTAACAGCAGAATTTATATTTAAATATATATATTTATGTACATATAATCTTGCTATATTTCAGTACTCACTGAAGATATTTGTATTTAAATATTTGGAAGCAATAAAATTTTACATGAATGGCACCTTGCTTCTTATGGGAAAACAAATATTCATTTCTTACCATTGAATCACGTGAACCTAGGTATATCTCAGGAAGTGCAGAGCTTCTGAAGTCTTCATTGTAAAACAAGTTGTGGAAACTTTGAGGTTTTAAAGAACTTCTTGCTTCTCTTCCTCTGATCAGATGTTTATACACCTTTGTTTGAGGTCGAGCTAGGCCTTTCAGTATCACATAAAATCCTTCATTTCCCACCACTGAAACACAACCAAAAAATACACTTCAGACTTTATTTCCTAGGCTGTTTGATATAGATATGACTAGTCAACACTCATATTACACTTGCTTTACTTTTACCAGATTCCTTTTACTTTATACAATGACTATGACCTTAATTTAGCACTTAGGCATTTACAAATAATGTACTCAAATAATAAGAATAACAAAGGCATGTCTACACATGGAGTACTCTTTTCATACAATTATATATAGTAACCCATCCTCTCATGCAACTGTTAGGTTCTAGGAAATACCCGTGGTAAGATATTGTGATTAATAGGTTTAAGGTATTATAAAAAAAATAAGACCAGAAAAGCCCTTGAACTCTTTTTAAAGTTTAACTTCCTCCCCCAAAAATGTCATTTTATCTATTTAATATAAGTAATGACATTAAAAAAAAAAAATTGCCATCAAGTCAATTCAGACTCATAGCGATATATACCTACTGTTAATTTATCTTTCCTCTGGATATGATGATAATCACCCATAGAACTTAATAAAGGAGACAGTTTGAAGAAGGTGAGGGGAGAAGAAGACTGACAGTACTAGAAATAAGAGCTGTTTCCAGTAACTTCTCCTACTCCACCTTGTAGCTCTCCAACAACTGTCAACCAATCCCAATTCCTAAAGTTCAACTGTGTGCCCATAGGTCTGGCACATATATTCATTTGTGAGCAGTTTGGACAATGTAAATCAATTCCAGCTCTTCCTGTTCCTTTGAAGAAGCAGGGCAAGGGAACTGGGTGGTGTCTCTCTCCATTTCTCAATTGTTTGCATCACCTTACTGGACTGGAGCAAACCATTCAGTTGCTGTGAGGAGGTCTTCCCTTACACTTACTAACTTACTGTAAGTAGAATGTTATAAATTGACTTTCAGGGACAACTGTGTTTCCTTCTATTCTCTAAATGAGGCCAACAGCTTGCCTTCTCTGACTTTTTTTTTCCCCCCCTAAATTGAGTGCTTATTAGCAGGGCTCTCTTGATCACTACTCATATGCTGTGACTACAAGAGAGTGATTTTTAAAGTCTGCTTTAAAGTAAGAGTTATGCCTGAACTTAAAAGAGATCCCTTTCCAGGTAGCACGATATCACTTCTTATTGTGATCTAGACTATATGAATAGGACACTGCAGACATTGCTCTTTAATAGCTATCAAATGAGCTATGAGCACTACATGGTAATTAGCACACTGCAAAGATAAAAGATAATAAAATTTTGTAAGACTACTAACAGTGTTTCAACCAACTACATAGAGGAAAAAAGAGGCTGAGAAAAACGTGCATCACAACATATACATTTATTTTCTGTTTTTGTATAATGTTAACTGAGCCTTCTTAGCATAGAATAAAAATTGTAAAAAAATATGCGTTGGGTGAAATAATTTTTATTGCAGGGGCTGCTAATTGCCTACCTAGAAAAACAGAACCAAACCTGTTGCCATCGAGTTGACTCATAGTGACCTTATAGGACTGAGTAGAACTGCCCCCTAGGTTTTCCAAGGAGGGCTGGTGGATTCGAACTGCCGACCTTTTGGTTAACAGCTGAGCTCTTAACCACTACGCCACCAGGGCTCCTACTCAGAATTAATTCTCTCCTTTTTCTTTACAAACAAAATCACAATTTTATTATGAGCTGCACGTGCCAGTTTAAGAATTATGTTCACCAGATATTTTTGTATGTATGACCATGTGACACAGTTCCAATTAATAGAACACTAGGAGAATTTTTGCTTTCCTAAAATACACATCACCTCTTCTTCTGTCTTCCTTGCTGTCTAGAACAGAGCTCAGCTGCTAACCAAAAGATTGGCAGTTTGAATTCTCCAGCCGCTCCTTGGAAATTCTACGGCGCAGTTCTTTTCTGTCCTATAGGGGCACTATGAGTCAGAATCGACTTGATGGCAATGGGTTTGGTTTTGGAGTTTAGAACAGGAATATGATGTTGCGGCTGGGACAGGCATTTTGCAACTAAAAGGAAAAGGCGGGAGAATTTCAGAAGCCCCACTCTATCAAATCAACTTTGTCATGATTTCTCATTATATAACATAATAAAATGCAAAATTGGTTTAAATTACTATCCTTATTTTTCGGTTGCAGCTAAGCACAATGTCTGCATGAGTATTGTTGGTATTTCACTTAACTCAGCATAACTGGTCCATCCCTTACCATCATGCAGTCACATCATCACAGAAAGAGTATTATCTCTATGTAGAATATCAATTTCAATAACTATATTTAAAGAATGGCATTTTTAAGGAAAGTGCTTATAGATGAAATAATGTTCAGAAATTTAACACTCAAATGTAATACTGTTTGGCTTGAAAAGCTATGTTTAAATAAGCTAGAAATGATCAAAGAAATATCTAGTTATCATATACAGATACCTACTTTAGGATTGACAGCTATTATCACATGTTAAAACAATTGCATAAAACAATAACTCTGCCCTTATAGTTCATTTAAACATCAGTACCTAATGTACATGCCATAATTAGAACATAAGTGTAAAACTGGGAGTCACTAACTGTAAGTATCATCCTCCAAGAAAATGACCTTTACTTCTCTCAAGAAAACCTTCCTTTTCCTTCAGTCCTCTGCCTAGTGACAGTGAATTTCACTAAACAATCTTTGCTTACAATGCATTAATTTTCACATTTACATAATAAAGATATCTATAACATTAACAGGACCTTTAAGAGTTAAACTAATTTGAAGAATTTAAGATCTATGGAAAAAATATTTTTGATGCAAAATATCTCATCATCTCTCAAATTATACTCTCAAATTAAGCTATTCTGGGAGCTGCTAACTCTATTAAACATAAAGGTAATGCTGTATTTGTAAAGGAAAAGATGAGACTGTATTTTAAAAGGGAGTATTTTTATTAATGTTTGGTAAATATCATATTAAATGTTTTACTATATATATCAGTTATTCTTTCTTTTCAAATTAAGATACTATAAATTCATCAAGTGCTAGTCTAAGAGGCAGAAGGCCTAGATTTAATCACAGTGTTGCCATTCGTTGTATAAACTTGGGAAAGTCATGCCTTTATAGGCTCAATTTCCAGCTCAAAAACTGCCAGGCTAAGTCAACTTATTTTCATGCATTAAAAATTTTACTTTTTTTTTCAATTATTCAGTAAATGTAATAAAATTTTATGTTACTGGAGTTACTATTAAAGAGTTTAAATATATTGTAAATTTTGAAATTAATATACTTAACCAAATTTAAAAATAAGAAGATCATTTAAAAAGTTCTTGGACAAACTGAGTTAATAAACTTTTAGAGATGCCAATGAAAAAGACTATTTCATTATAATATTTAATGTAGTTAATATTAATCCTTAAAATCACATATTGTATAAAGTGATGTTAACTTGGAAATGTTGTTTTATTCTCATACCAAAATGTAACAAATATTTTACTCAAACATCTTACATGAATCTTTGTCTTTAGTTTCTTCAAACCACTCAGATCATTTCTTCAGTCATCTAACACAGTTCTCAGAAGACGTTACCTTTACTTCTAATTGGCTAAATATATAGTACATTGTGCACCTTTGAGTAATCAACTTCCTGTAAATTTTATCCCAAGCTAAAGTACTATAGTCATTTGTATAACATTGACAAGTTTTTTTCTTAGCTAAGTTTATTTGTAAACTTTATAACACAACTGCCTAATTTATTGCTAAAAAAAGTCTTATTTTTCCAAAATTAAAAAATAAAGAGAAGGAAATAATAATAACCTCTAGTACAAACCAGAATTTTTAATAAGTGCATTTATTTGGAAAAACACACACACACACACGCACACACACACATAGAGAATGACTGAAATTAAAAAGACTGAAAATATCAAATATCGGTGAGGATGTGAAGCAACTGAAAATCTCATACATTGTCGGGAATGTGAAATTTTACTATTAACTTTGTAAAAGTATCTAATAGTTTCCTATAAAACTAAACATACACACCTAACCTTTGTCCCAGCAATTTACCCTATTGTTATGCAAATATCCTGTGGCTTCTCCGTTTTTTTGCCAACCACTAACTCCCTCCAAGGAGGTACTTTTGTTAGGGCTCTATGCTATTTTTTTTTTTTTTTTTTACTGCAGCATGTAAAAAAATTTGGCATAGCAGCACTTGTGAAAATACCTCACCAGTGGAGGAAGAGGTGGGCAAACAAATGTTCAGTCACATGTTATTCACATAAAAATACAGTAACTCCTGGTTATTTACTCAAGAGAAATGAAAGCAGATGTCCAAAAAAAGACTTGCACAAGAATGTTCACAGAAGCTTTATCATAATAGCCAAAAGCTGGAAACAGATCAGGTGCCCATCCAGAAGAGAATATATAAACCCACTCTAGTGTATACATACAACAGAATACTACTCAGCCATAAAAAGGAATAGACTATTGATTAATGCTACACTGATGAATCTCTTTCACAAAAGAGTGCATTCTGTTTAATTTCATTAGAAAGTTCTAAACATTTCATGCAAACTAATTTATGGCAAAAACAAAGCAAACAAAAACAGAATAGTAATTGCCTCTAGAGGGTACAGCAGATACTGACTGGGAAGAAACACGAGAAAACTTCCTGGAATGATGGAAAAGTTCTATGTCTTGGTGGGGATTTGGGTTACAATATTCCACAAAAATCATCAAATGATACACTTAAGTATATATATGTACTTCGCTGAATGTAAATTTTACCTAAAAAAAAGAAATAAAAAATAAATATTGAATTCTAGTAAGCTATGAAGTTATTTGGAGCACGGGTGACACAGCAGTTAAGAGCTCGGGTGAATTGTCCTATACAATGTTATATCAATAAAATGGAACAAGATGTAATATAGTGGGGAAAAATTGGAAAAAACATAAATATGTATCAAAAATATGATGGCAAACATTTTTTGAGCTATTTCTCTTTCTTGAGCTTATTATTGCATGCCCGAGACTGTTGTAAGCACATTATATTTATTAACCTTTCTATCCTCTTAACAACCTTGTGAGTCCAGTACTGTTGTTGCTCCCATTTTACAGCTTAGGAAACCGAGGGCACTGAAAATTAAGCATGTTGCCCAAAAACTTTTTAAAGAGCCAGTAGTGGTAGAGATAGTATTTGACTATAGCCAATTACAATTCAGTATTACTATGATAGTCTATATAGCACAGTCTGACTGTCTCTCTCTCTCTCTCTCACACACACATACACACACACTTCTCTCACACACATACACACACAACTCTCTATATATAGATAGATAGATAAATATATGGACTATGATTTGAATTATCATAAAATAAGACTATATGTGTGACCTAGACAGATATCATGATTCATTTTTAAGAAAAACAGCATTTTCAAAATAGTTTATATTAGTCTAAAAAATAAAAAGTTAAAAGTTAATATATGTTTTGTGTGTTTGTATGAATACATGTTAATGATAGAAACATATCATTAACATGTAAGCATATAAAAAAACCAGTCTAGAAAGAGATTTGGTAGTGTAGTTTTTCATAAGAGAATGAAGCATAGTATGAAATGAAACACTTCAAATTATTGTTAATTCCCTCAGTACATGTAGACTGACAGAAGGCAATATCATTAAGTTTTTATATTACTTTTGTGTTCTTGGACTTGGTATTATCTGTGTATGCGCTTTTTAAATTAATAAAACCACTACTGTAAAAGATATAATAATTAAAGCTCATATATTCAAACAAAAAAAAAAAGAAAAAAGTTAATTGTAGCATAATTTAGATGGAGCTTATCAAAAAGGACACTGTTAATTACTGAATAAAATAATAGTGCTTGATTAGAAATGTAGCTATAGACTCATTTCTAATCACCCATACTTCTACAAACCAAAATTTTTAATAAGTGTATTCATTTGGAATCACACACTTAGACACACTCTCCCTAAAATGTAGGTTAATGTTCTTAGATCCCAATGAATGGCTATTTATTTATTGATCAGCTATTGCTAGAAAAATAGCTCATTAAGAAACAACCTTTCATCTATATTTCCAAAATACTGAAACTCAAAACAGGAAAAAAAAAAAAAAGACCCACAAAAAGGAAACAAAATAGATCACCAGGCAATATGGAGGGGCAGGAGCCAGAAAAGAGGGGTGGGTGGGTGGCAGACCTGGCAGAACAGGAAGCAGGCAGGAGGGGACTGTGAAAGGAAGGGAGGAGATGGAGGGAGGGTAACCAGCAGAACAGTTTGGTGTCCTTCCAAGAGACCTGGGTACAAAAAACCTCCTACTACCCATGTCCACCTACCCTTGAGCAGCCCTCAAGCAGTGAAACAGGACGGGGGGAAAACCAGGAGCAGCTTGCACAGTTTAGACATATCCATGGTGAATCCCCAGGGTGAATGAGTAGCCCCCTGCCCTGCTCCCCAGGCCTTCCCCTACTCCCCAAAACAGGTCCCTCCTCAGCAGTTAGTTATAGGAGTCTGCCCCTTCCACAGCGTACCTTTAAAAAAAAAAAGTTTCCATCAAAGTCAACATAGCTGATCACGTTATTCAAATATATTAAACTTACTATGAAGAGTGTTATATGTTGTTGTTGCTGCTAGGTACCATTGAGTCGATTTTTGACTCATAGTGACCCCATGTGACAGAGTAGAACTGCCCCATAGGGTTTCCTAGGCTATGATCTCTATGGGAGCATATCACCAGGTCTTTCTCCCATGGAGCTGCTGGGTAGGTTCAGACTGCCAACCTTTTGGTTAGCAGGCGAGCACTTAACTCTTGTGCCACCAGGGCTCCTAAGTATCACATACTAAGTATGAAATATTGGCCATGTGCCGTGCTAGTTGCTCTGTAATAATCCTTCTAATAACCTCAAAAGTTATGTATCATCCGCCCATCATATAGATAAAGAGATCAAGGCTCAGATGAGTACATAACTTGCCAAAAGACACAAAGTACATTAAATTCTGGAGGCTTTCAAATAAATTCCTATATCTGAAGGATGCGACACACACACATACAAACTCACACATATGTGCACATACAGACACATAGGAGAGAGATAGACATATATTAAATATATATACCCACACATATATGCAATATATTATATGTCTATATGTGAAGTATATTATATGTGTGTATGTGTGTGTGTGTACACATAAGTCAGTGTACAGAAAAGAGTAAACATAGCAGGCCTGACTGCTATCCTTTGAAAGGCCTGCTTACAAGGTTGTTCCTTGGCTAGCATCTAGAAATTTGGATTTGGGGAAGCTTCCTCCCATTGTCAGAACTTGTAAGAGTGGCTCACTATGCCTAAACTGTTTCTGCAAACTATGTGGTTTATGTGTAAACACCTGCTTGCTTTTCTTCTGGGAGTCTGGAATTCGGTTATGTGCTGGCAGAGGATACCTATGTGATCAGCTCCCGTTAAAAATCCTGGGCACTGAGTTTCTGATGAGCTTCCCTGGTTGACAGCACTCCACACATGTTATCATAGCTTGTTGTTTGGGAAACCCTGGTGGTGTAATGGTTAAGAGCTATGGCTGCTAACCAAAAGGTCAGCAGTTCAAATCCACCAGACGCTCCTTGGAAACCATACGGGGCAGTTCTGCTCCATCCTATACGGTCATTATGAGTCGGAATCGACTTGACAGCAACAGGGGTTTTGTGACTCCTCTGGACGACTACCCACGGAAGCTTGCATCTGGTTTCCTCGGGAATTCACCCCATTTGCCTTTCTCTTTGTTGATTTTGCTTCGTGTCCTTCCACAGTAATAAAACATAGCGGTGAGTATGACTATATGCTGAGTCTTGTGAGTACCCCTAGCAAATCATCAAACCTGGAGTGGTCTTGGGGATGCCCTACACAATTTTATGGTTCTTATAAAAGATCTGAATGAGAATTAAAAGAATTGTGTTCCTCCTACTTGCACCATAGCCCTTTGGTGATCTATGGGACACCATGGTATCCCAACCACTTTTTATGCCTCTGAAGTTCTTTGGGAACTCTGAGTTGGAGCCTCATTTTTATGTAGATTGAGCATTGTCTTAAGTGATTTCTCCTGGATGTGTGAATTTTCTAAACTTTTGACAGGTGTGCCTTTGTTTCTGTGAGATAAGCCTCCTCACTATGTTTCCCAGTTATTATATTCTCCCGAGAAAGTAGTTACCATGAGAATAAGCTATTCCCAGTCTTCATTCAGCCATAGTGGCCATTTTCTCCTTGATGCCATTCATTGTTTCCAGGTGTTAACGGCTCCCTGCTTTTCTAGCTTCTGAATAGTAAATAATGCCTTTGCAATAAGGAATAATGCATTGCAGTGGTACTTTCCAGGAGACTTGAACTTCTATAAGTTATTCTTACCCTGCATTCAATCTTAGGGCCCAATCATTGCTTCCATGTGTAGCAGGTGGAATACAACTCTGTGAGCAGTTCTGCATTATTCCAGGGCAGCTGTTTCTGTGCCTTAGTACTGTTAGTACTGCTTTGCTATAATGAAGAATACATAGCAGTGGTAATTTTCCTGAGATTCCCATTCCCTTAGTTTTACTTATTTGGCCTGTCAGTACTGCTTTTGCAGTAATGAAGTATGCATTGCAGTAGTAATTTTCCTGAGATAAAAAAATCCCTTGGCTTTATTTATTTGGGCTGTAAGTACTGCTTTTGCAGCAAGAAGAATACATTGTACCATGTTTTGAAAATTTCGTTAAAAATAATAAAAAGGCTAAAGAAGAAGGAGACTAGAATAAAATGTATATGCAGTCATTGCCAGGTGCCTTCAAGTTTTACCTCATGTTTTGCAAATTGTCAATACATAAAATTAAAAAAAATTTTATCATTGACTCATATAGACAGGATTTACTAGGTCCAGCATCTGCTGGGACGTATTTGATCTCAGATAATGGGTATCAAAATCCATAACTCATAACAAAAATTCTGAATTGGTCCTTTAATCAGTATGTCTTCCATTAGTGAAAACACATGGTATCAACAAAAAATTCAAAGGGGAAAATAATTGGGTCACCAAAGGGATAGTTTAGAAATTGACTCCTAATTATATCCCTAAATTAATGTATTGCTTATTCATGAATCTGTTAAAATTAATTTGGTAGATATTTGAAAATAAAAGAATTTAAAAGAACTTTCATAAATATTTGGAAAGTGAGATGAGATTTGGGGTGTCTTCTGCATATAAATACTTGAGGAGGATAAAGAAAGGATCTTCATTTAAACAAAAAATGTTATAAACAGAGTTAAAAAAGATAGAAAAATGTAAAATATAGCAGAAACTGAATTAACATAAGATTCTCACATAGGATTCAAGGAATATTTCAAATCTTCTCTCAAATATATGTACAAATTATACAAACACCATAAAAGTCTCTAAAGGAAAAAAAAGATGGTAGTGAAATAAAGCTCTCAAAGAACAATTAAAATATTACTAAAAATCATAAAGTGGTATTAAATTTCTAAAGAGTAAAACAAAAGACATTTGTTAATAATATAATTTCTAAGCAATGTGAAGGGACAAACAGTATAGAATCCTTATTCAAATTTTCAAAATACATAAAACTATTTCATTTAAATTTTAAGGAAAAAAGAATACCCCAAGCATCTAAGAAAAATTACTGTATTTTTATGCAAATAATGCACTTCTTCTACATTTATTTGCCAACTGCTCTCTATCCCCCAGGAAGTATTTTCATAAGCTCACTATGCTAATTATTTTTTCACAGCAACATATAAAAAATACTGTTATAGCTTACGAAAATGCCTAGTGGAGAGAGGGAGCAGTTGGCAAACAAGTGTAGAAAGTGTGCATTATTTGTGTAAAAATACGATAGATAAGAGTTTAAAAATACAGACTAAAATGGCATTAAATATTGATTCCCAGACTTTGCAAAAGTAAAGAAATTCAACAATATCAAGTTGGTTAGGAAAAGTTTCATAAAATGACTTATCCAGCCAACCTCCATTACATCAAAAAAGCAGAAGAAATATTTTCATAAGGAAGGACTTGAAGAAATTTTCCTAGTGTAGGACCTCATATTTTAATATATCTCTTAACCACTCTTATATTAAATGAAAAGAAGACATTCAAAGGGAATTAAATAATACTAATACGGAAAAGTTTAATTAATAATTTTGGTAGTTACTTTTCAAAAGGTCAGAGGCCAAACACAAAGTTTGATTAAAGCAAATATGTTTATGAATACTATGCAACAATAAAGAACAATGATGAATCTGCAAAACATCTCACAACATGGATGAATCTGGAGGGCATTATGCTGAGTGAAATTAGTCACAAAAAGACAAATATTGTATGAAACCACTATTATAAGAACTCAAGAAAAGTTTTAAACACAGAAAAGAGCATTCTTTGATGGTTAGGAGGGTGGGGAGGGAGGAGGAGGGGAATTCACTAACTGGATAGGAGACAAGGATCAACTTCAGTGAAGGGAAGGACTACACACAATACAGGAGAAGTCAGCACAACTAGACGAGAGCAAAAGCTAAGAAGTGTCTGGACACATGCAAATACTTTGAGGGACAGAGTAGCAGGGGCTGGGGACTGGGGACCATAGTTTCAGGGGACATCTAGGTTAACTGGCATAACAAAATTTACTAAGAAAATGTTGTGTAACCCACTTTGGTAAGTGGCGTCTGGGGTCTTAAAAGCTTGAGAGGAGCCATCTAAGATACATCAATTGGTCCCATCCTACCTGGAGCAAAGGAGAATGAAGAAAACCAAAGACACAAGGAAAATATTAGCCAAAGAGACTAAAGGACCACATAAACCAGAGACTCCACCATCATGAGACCAGAAGAACCAGATGGTGCCCGGCTACCATCAATGACTGCCCTGACACGGAACAAAACAGAGAGTTCTGGATGGAGTGGGAGAGAAGTGTGGAGCAGAACTCAAATTCATGTAAAAAGACCAGACTTAATGGTCCAACAGAGACTGGAGAAACCCCCAAAACTATGGGCCCCGGATGCTCTGTTAACCCAGATCTGAAATCATTCCCAAAGCCCAATCTTCAGACAAAGACTAGACAGGACTATAAAACAAAAAATAATATATTTGAAGAGTGTGATTCTTCGTTCAATCAGGTACTTAATGCCAAATGGGCGGCTTCTGACCAGAGCCAGGATGAAAAGGCAGGAAAGGACAGGCACTGGTTCAATGGACACAAGGTACCTGGGGTGGAAAGGGGGAGTGTGCTGTCACATTGTGGGGATTGCAGCTAATGTCACAAAACAATATGTGTATAAATTTTTGTATGACAAATTACTTGAGCTGTAAACTTTCACTTAAAGCACAATAAAATATATATATATATGTTTATGAATTCCTTGCTAAGGATCTCCTGCTCTCTAGTTCACAGAACCTTCTGTTAAAGTCAACCACAGTAAAGTGACTTGATGTTTCAGAGAACTACAATTGAATGAATAAGATCATATTGTCACCTGGCTAATCCCTACTTACCCTATAAAATTAAGTGTTATCGATCTGCCAAGGGAAGGCTTTCCTGACCTCTGCCTCACTCCTGTCCAGTCTAATCCATCCTGCCCCTCCTCTGGAAACTTTCTCTCAGAATTTCTGTTATGGCACTCTGCATTTTCAATTTGTGCCAATAGGTTGTAATCTCTTGAGAGAATTAACTCTGACTTTGCTCTCAATATCTCCAGCCCATAACACATTGCCTGAATTATTTTAGGCAATCCGTGAATGAATGAAAGTTTAATAAATGACCCCCTACAGTATTTTTCTCTAAAGAATCATATAAAACACTTGGGGAAAAACTTTTTTTTTTTCCTTAGAATTCTGTCTGGTGAGGTATAAGATAAAGACTACTTTTATTCAGTCTATTACCTGGAATCCTAGGAAAATATCAGAAAGTTAGGCAAATTTTAAACCAAAAAAAATCAAACTTGTTGCTGTTGAGTCGATTCCGACTCATAGCAACCCTATAGGACAGAGTAGAACTGCTCCATAGGGTTTCCAAGGTGGAAACGAACTGCCAACCTTTCGGTTAGCAGCCGTAGCTCTTAACCACTGTGCTACCAGGGCTCCAATTTTAAACCAGATAGTTTAATTCATTGAATCCTTATTATAAGGTCTGAATAGTCCCAGAAATAACCAAAGCAATGAATGTTACATAAGTTGTCTTTGGGAATAAGGTTATTGCTCTTAGCTCATTTTTTTTAGTTTACTAAGGTGCCCCAAGTAGTTATTTTAAGTCACAAATCTAAAAACTTTCCTATGAATAGTGCTGCAACTTGTGGAAGACAACCTAAAAATAAACTGAATATTTATTTTTAAGATTAAAGTAACAAATAAATAAATATTGTCACAGAGTTAACTGTGAGTAAAAGAGACTTATTTCATTTCATTTTTAGCACAGACTTTCCACTGAAGGAGCCTCATAATATCGGCACTTCCTCTTTCCAAAATAAAGTAAAAATAACTACTGTTTCACTAGAAGTCCCTAGACATATAATAATGATAAAAACCAAGACAAAGTAGATATACTTAAATAAGTACAAAAAATCATCTGGGGGGTTCACCAAAGAAATAAATTATGATGGGAGAATCTGAAATGGCTTCATGAAATAGAAATTAGGTCTCAAAACGTATGTAAGATTTTCACTCACACATTTATGAAAAAATATATATAGTATAGGAAAAAGCATGGACAAGACACAGAACCAAAGTTATCTGATGGCCTCCAATCATCCTGGAAGATGGATGAGAAATAGTGAGTAACTCAATTTGTTAGAAACACAATATAAGACAAAGTATTTTAAGTAATACAATTAAAAGTAGATTAGGACAGAGTTAGGAGAGCCATTGAAAACTGGAAATATGTTTAAAATAACCAAGTTGGAAATGTTCAATTTTAGTAATTAAAGGAATGCCTCTTTTAAAAACTAAGTATCATTTTTCAATTCTTAAATTAGCAAAGATTTAAAAAATTGAATAATAACACTTACCACTTCAAGAATAGGGCAATATGGCATTCTTATATAATATTGGAGTAAGACATATCTGATCATTCTTACATATGTATCGAGGCTTAAAAATACTCACAACCTTTGATACGTTACTTTTAACTGTACTACTCTGTCATAAGTTAATAATCCAAAGTACAGGTAAATATTTGGACAGGAAGATATTCAGCACCATAGTAGTCATGAAAGGGAGAAATTTAAAATCCTTTACAAAGAGATTGATCAAGTAAATTATGACATATTTATTTGACACAAATATGTAATTAAAAAGTAATTATTTATAGGAATATTATCGATCAAGAAAAGCTTATGATACAATGTTAAATATGGAGCAGGAACCAAAATTGCATGTGATTACAACCTGGAAAATTCACAAAAAAATAAAACTGGAGAAAAATATGTCAAAATGATAATAATTACTATATTTCCCAGTCCCCTTCTATACCGAATATATTTCATTTATAAACATAAAAAAATGCACTGGGTAATTTTTTAGAGAGGATAAGGAAATAGGGACATAGTTTAGGAGTCTATTAAAGTAAGCCATGTGAGAAGTGATAAATGGGGACCTAAACTAGAGGCACTGGCACTAAGAATGGGAAAAAAAAAAGAAAGAGAAAAGAGTTTGGAAAAAAACAAAGGAAAAGTTTAAACTCAATGAATTTAAGACAGAGATAGGGAAGAAGTTGTTAAAGAAAACTCCATGGTTTTAAGTATTTTGCCAAGTAAATTAGTTGTACCATTGATGTATCTGTCAGTAAAAAATTTACTTCGAAAGTTAGATGGAAAGTTTGCTTTTCTGTAGGTTTCTTCCAACATGCCAGTAGGACTTCCAAGAGATCTCAAGCAGGCAGTTTAATGATGTGACTAAACAGTTGAGGTAAGGGCTAAAGATCAATGGGTTTGGGAATCAGCATGTAAATTAAAGTTGAATCACAGGAGTGAACGAAAAAAGCTTTCATGGAGAAAAAGAAACAACACAAAGAGAGAGAGATTAGGAGAGGTACTAGCAGAACTTTTACATGGGACTGGAAGAAGGTCAGGTTGCAGAGACAAGAATGAGTCAAGTTGTTCATAAATGACTTTTGCCAGATATTGATTTTTTTCTGGGTATGTTCAAGAGTTGTTGCTGGGTGCCGTCGAGTCAGTTATGACTCATAGTAACCACATAAGACAGAGTAGAACTGCCCTATAAGGTTTTGTTGGTGGTAATATTTACAGAAGCAGATCACTAGGTCTTTCTCCAGCAGAGCCACAAGGGCTGGGTGGGTTCAAACCGCCAACGTTTAGGTTAGCAGCCAGCCGCTTAACTGTTGCTCCACCAGGGCTCCTTCATGTTCTAGAAGGACATTAGTAATTAAATCATCCTGGTTTGGGGTATCTGGTCAGAGGACCATGGGATTACACCTACCACAAACTGCAAACATTGAGATTTTTTAAAACTGATTCCCTCATTCAAGCCAATTACAGGGGAGAAATGAGAAGAACAAATTAAGAAACAAGAACCTATCATATTCTTGCAATATTACATTTCTTTTAAAATAGGCAATTAAATATTTGTAGAGATTGCATAAAGGGAGAATTCATAATTTTACAAATTGTTGGCAATTTTGATAGCTTAAAACCTATTAGTTTTAAATCTTTTTATTTTGATCCCTTACTTAAAAAAGGAGAAAATTTCTTATTTCCAAAATGATTGTTCATATCCATAACATATACAATGCCTTTGATTTTTCAGAAAAATATTTCATTCATTCAGACTCTATCATGTTTTCCAAAAAGTATTGTTGCAAGGCAGCTTATACAAATAAATACAAGATTGCATAATTTACAAAAAATAAGACAAAATATGGATTAAAAATAAGATGAAGGTAGGAATAAATTCAAATTACAAAACATGTCTTGTGAAGTCCTATACATTTGTGAGGGGGTGGTATTGGGCAAATAAAATAAAATAATTAAATAAAAATAAAATAAAAAACTTTTGCTCTACTTTCCTTGCTTTTTTAAAAAAGTTAATGTTTTAAAATTTCTAATAGAGTAATACTATACATATTTTCTTGAATACTTTTAAAAGGCTTAAAAAAATCCCTAAGTTTTCTAACTGTCAATATAAAGAGGGAATATGATCAGTTACATGATTTAGCAACTATAATAAATTTAAAGAATGACTTGACCAGAATTCTCAGTAACATTGAATATATTTCTCCCATACATTCTCAAAAAGAAAACACTATAGTGTAAACATATCTAAGCATTTTATGAAGCCAGTTTTTAAAATACTCTATACCAGGGCATAACAGACAATTTGAATGATTTAAAAATCATTTATATGTGGAAGATCAAAATAATGGCATCTAGGTATATGACTATGGTATTTACTTGGATAATCCAAGGATAGATGTTAATTTATCTTGAGGAATGAATAAGCTACATCTTTTTCAGGCTACCATCAAAACAAATATTTTGTTCTTGAATGAGCTTTGGGGTCTGTACTGTGTATTCCAGGTTACACTG
Organism: Trichechus manatus latirostris; assembly: GCF_000243295.1. Lineage (NCBI taxonomy): Eukaryota > Metazoa > Chordata > Mammalia > Sirenia > Trichechidae > Trichechus > Trichechus manatus. The sequence goes on from NW_004443945.1 coordinate 32,395,306, forward strand.
GTTGGAAATTACCTGGAATGTATATTAATGCTTACCTTCACTTATCAAATTTTACTGACTGCAAATTATATCTGTTACTGTTGTTGTTAGGTACCGTCGAGTCGGTTCTGACTCATAGTGACCCCGCGTACAACAGAAGGAAACACTGCCTGGTCCTGCGCCATGCTCACAGTCGTTGTTATGCTTGAGCCCACTGTTGCAGCCACCATGTCAATCCATCTCTTTGAGGGTCTTCCTTTTTTTCAATGGCTCTCTACTTTACCAAGCATGAGGTCCTTCTCCAGGGACTTGTCCCTCCTGATAACATGTCCAAAGTATGTGAAACATAGTCTCACCATCTTTGTACTTTTTATAAGACAAATTTGTTCATTCTTTTGGCAGTCCATGGCATATTCAATATTATTTGCCAATACCATAATTCAAAGGTGTCAATTCTTCTTAGGTCTTCCTTATTCATTGCACAGCTTTCTCATGCATATGAGGCAATTGAAAACATATGGCTTGGGTCAGACGCACCTTAGTCCTCAAAGTGACATCTTTGCTTTTTAATGCTTTAAAGAGGCCTTTTGCAGCACACTTGCCCAATGCAATGCATTGTTTGATTTCTTGACTGCTGCTTCCATGAGCATTGATTGCGACTCCAAGTAAAGTGAAATCCGTTACAACTTCAAGCTTTTCTCCATTTATCATGATGTTGCTTATTGGCCAAGTTGTAAGGATTTTTGTTTTCTTTATATTGAGGTGTAATCCATACTGAAGGATGTGGTCTTTGATCTTCACCATTAAGTGCTCCAAGTCCTCTTAACTTTCAGCAAGCAAGGTTGTGTCATCTGCATACTGAAGGTTGTTAATGAGTCTTCCTCCAATCCTGATGCCCCATTCTTCTTCATATAGTCCAGTGTCTCAGATTATTTGCTCAGCATACAGACTGAATAAGGATGGTGAAAGGATACAACCCTGACACACACCTTTCTTGACTTTAAACCACACAGTATCCCCTTGTTCTGGTCCAAGGACTGCCTCTTGATCTAGGTATAGTTTCCTCATGATCACAATTAAGTGTTCTGTAATTCCCATTCTTTGCAATATTATCCATAATTTGATATGATCCACACAGTCAAATGTATTTGCATAGTCAATAAAGCATAGGTAAACATCTTACTGGTATTCTCTGCTTTCAGCCATGATCCATCTGAAAGCAGCAGTGATATCCCTTGTTTCATATCCTCTTCTGAATCCAGCTTGAATTTCTGGCAGTTCTCTGTCGATATACTGCTGCAAGCGTTTTTTAATGATCTTCACCAAAATTTTACTTGTGTGTGATATCAGTGATATTGTTCAATATTTTCCGCATTGTGTTGTATCACCTTTCTTTGGAATGCATACAAATATAGACCTCTTCCAGTGGTTAGCCAGGTAGCTGTGTTCCAAATTTCTTGGCATAGATGAGTGAGCATTTCCAATGCTGTATCTGTTTGTTGAAACATCTCATTTGGTATTCTGTCAATTCCTGGAGCCTTGCTTTTCCCCAGTGCCTTCAGTGCAGCTTAAACCTCGTCCTTGAGTATTATCATTTCTTGATCCTATGCTACCTCCTGAAATGGTTGAACATCAACCAATCCTTTTTGGTACAATGACTCTGTATTCATGTCATCTTCTTTTGATGCTTCCTGTGTTGTTTAATATTTTATCCATAGAATCCTTCAATATTGCAACTCAAGGTTTGAATTTTTTCTTCAGTTCTTTCAGCTTGAGAAATGCCGAGCGTATTCTTCCCTTTTGGTTTTCTGTCTCCAGGTCTTTACACATTTCATTATTATACCTTATTTTGTCTTCTCCAGCCCACCTTTGAAATCTTCTGTTCAGCTGTTTCACTTCATCATTTCTTAGCTTTCGCTTTAGCTACTCTATGTTCAACAGCATGTTTCAGAGTCTCTTCTTTCATTTTGATCCTTTCTTTTTCTCCTGTCTTTTCAATGACTGCTGGCTTTCTTCATGTTTGATGTCCTTGGTGTCATTCCACGACATGTCTGGTCTTCTGTCCTAAGTGTTCAATGTGTCAAATCTATTCCTGAGATGGTCTCTAAATTCACGTGGGATATACTGAAGGTCATACTTTGGTTCTCATGGACTTGTTCTAACTTTCTTCAACTTCAGCTTGAACTTGCATATGAGTAATTGATGGCCCCTGGCCTTGTTTTGACTGATAATCCTGAGCTTTCATCTCTTTCCACAGATATAGTCGATTTGATTCTAGTGTATTCCATTTGACGAAGTCCATGTGTATAGTTGCCGTTTATGCTGGTGAAAAAAAGTATTTGCAATGAAGAAGTCATTCGTCTTGCAAAATTCTATTGTGGGAACTCCAGCATCATTTCTGTCACCAAAATTTTCCAACTACCAGTCCTTCTTCTTTGTTTCCAACTTCTGCATTCCAATCACCAGCAAGTTATCAATGCATCTTGATGACATGTTTGATCAATTTCAGACTGCAGAAGTTGGTAAAAATCTTCAGTTTCTTCATCTTTCGCCTTAGTGGTTGATGCATAGATTTGAATAATAGTCATATTAACTGGTCTTTCTTGTAGGCACGTGGATATTATCCTATCACTGACAGAGTTGTATTTCAGGATAGACCTTCAAATGTTCTTTTTGACGATGAATGCGGTGCCTTCCTCTTCAATTTGTAATTCCTGGCACAGCAGACCATATGATTGATTCAAAATGGCCAACACCAGTCCATTTCAGCTCACTAAAGCCTAGGATATTGATGTCTATGCATCCCATTTCATTTTTGACAACTTCCGATTTTCCTAGATTCATACTTGGTACATTTCACATTCTTATGGTTAAAGGATGTTTGCAGCTGTTTTTTCTCTTTTTGAATCATGCCACATCAGCAAATGGAGGTCCCAAAAGCTTGACTCCATCCACGTCACTCAGGTGGACTCTATTTAGAGGAGCCAGCTCTTCCCCAGTCATATTTTGAGTACCTTCCAATCTGAAGGGCTCATCTTCCAACACTGTATCAGACAATGTTCTTCTGCTATTCATAAAGTTTTCACTGGCCAATTTTTTTCAGAAGTAGACTGCCAGTTCCTTCTTCCTATTCTGTCTTAGTCTTGAAGATCCACTGAAACCTGTCCACCAAGAATGACCCTGCTGACATTTAAAAACCAGTGGCTAATCTTCCAGTATTACAACAACACGCAAGCCACCACAGTACAACAAACTGGCAAACACGAATACTATGTCTAAGCACATCATATTTACTATTTCGGATTAAGAGCATATCCATGTGTGTTAGAAGACAGCCCTGGAGACAAAGGCTAGCTTTGCATTGTCCCTCTGTCTCCGCTCGCGAGCTACTTTTCTCAATAAAGCTTTGTTCGTACAGAAAACTTGAGCCTCTCCTGGTCATTCTTGGTAGGTAGAAGGCAAGAACCTCATAGGGGCTGCCCAGGTTGGGCAGAAGACCTGGGCAACTGTTTTCTGGCTAGCCAGCCAGGAGAGGTTGAAAGATCTCTGGGAAACTCGGGACCTGAACTCAAGAGACTACGAGACCACAGCGGACGGGTGAGTAGCTGCCAGGACTCATTTTGTCCTGTGTCCCTCCTCTTGGTGAGTGACCTCCCAACTTCTATTCTCAGCCCCCTATTTCTGCATGGGCAAATCTTATCTTTCCTCTTTCAGTCACTCCTTTACATTCTTCCCATTTCTCTTCTGGGTCATTTTGTATGGTTGGTGTGTGGCTATAATACGCACCTCAAGACCTGGCAAGGTTGAAAAAGGCGCCTGTCCGGACCTGATCAGTCTGGAGACAGCGAGCTGAGTGCCACTGGCTCGCAAGTCACTACTCTCTGTTGAGGAACTTGGTTTCCAAGATCACAGGAGAGACCCCCTGTTGAGAGGACTAAGTGTTCTAAAGATGAGGGGGGATACAGAAGGACCCAAAAAAATCTGCCCAGGATCTGGAATCTCCTTGTTTTATTATCTTTGCTTTATTCTCAGTTCCTGGGGAAAGCCGGGAACTTAGGTTACTTTTCTGTTTACTTTTGGTTCGGCTGATGTACATGTTGTTGTTGTCTGGAGCCATCTTCTTTTCTCTTCCCATCCCATGTTACGCACCATCTTTGACGTCATCTTTCCTTTTCTCTTCCGGCCTCAGCTTAAACACAATCTGATAGTGACTAAAGTTAACACTAGCCTCTGTTCTATCCTGTGTCCCTCCCTCTGGTGAGTAGATCTCCATGCCTGCTTTTCGTGTCCGGGCTTCCACATGAACAGAGGATCTGTCTTTTACTTTGAAACAGGGACACAAGTCCCTCTGGCTTCTGGTTAAATCAGACATGCTCAATAGATAACCTTCCCAGATTCGGTTGAAAAGCCGCCTGCCCAGACCTGAGCAATCTGGGAGTCTCACAAGTGGAGTGACTCCCCTCGGTTGAGAGCTGGTGTAGTCTGCGGTGAGAGGCTCAGCCCTGAGACCCATTAGACCTGACGTCTGCAGTGAGGGGACTTGGCCCCAACCCCTGTAAGACCTGGTAACTGACTTTCTCTATTTGGACACCATCTTGGATGCCATTTTTCCTTCTTCTTCCCATCATTCCTTTCTCTTTCCTGACTCTATTTGGATGCCATCTTGGGAACCCTTTTGCTTTATAGCTGCACTCAGAGCTATTTCCCTCTGTCACTCTTACTCTTTCCCTCTCTTTTATCTCTCTTCTTCCTCATTTCACTTTCCTTTTTACTTTACTCCCCTTTTGATTTAGTGCCAATTGGTGGGTGATAGTCCTGGCATTTTGAAACATATGTAAATGTCTTCCATGAGTCAAGAGAGTGGGGGTGGGGCAATATCAGGCCTCCTCAGCCCCCAGTCTTCAAGGTCATATAGCTCCAGGGAAGCTTTTGAATGACCCTTTCCAACTAATTGGAGACCCTTTTAAGACAAAAGATAAGAAAAATTGCTGCTTTGCTATAGTTATCAGAAACTGGGTGGATCTCAGTCATGAAAGAACTGTGAACTAGTTCTCTCAATTATAGGGGAACTCTAAGAAGTCAAACAATAGAAATCACAATGAGACACACTTGAAATGGCTTGGAAAAATGTTTCTACTCTTAGCCAGACACTTAAGGTTATATCTATACCGATGAATTGGTCAGTTGAGCAGAGACTTTGTGATTTCCAAAGTCAGTTGATAAAATATTTAAGCGCTAAACTTATATTGGGAAAAGTACGAGAAATAGTAGAAGTTGAATGAGACCTTGGAATGTTTAAACAGACTTTCAATTACAGTTATGTTTTATGATATACAGGCTTAAAATAATTTGAAAGACATCTTAGGTAACTTATTGATGTTAAATTGAGTTAATATATATTTTTCATAATTTAAGCTTATATACTTTTGCTTTTTATGCCATAAGAGGAAGTCTGCTAATGAGTGTGTTGATTTTTGCCATTTAAAGGGAAGCACTATAAGAGATACGCAAAAAAGGCAACATTTAAGAGGTTTATTGAAAAAGAAATTTATTTGGTCTGGTTAAAAGTTTTATCTGTCTGACTAAAGTTTAATGGTTTAATTTATGAGATTTTTAGGACTTTTAATGTTAAGTAGCATTTAAAACAAAGAATTAGGTTTTTCGCTGTTAAAATAACAAAGTTTTCTTTGATTTCTGCGTTAAAGGGTTAATTTATTTGTGTAATCTGCCTCGAAGACAGAGGTTTGGCCTCTCATTAGAATAAGATTCCTGAGCGGAAAACCAAGCCAAATGGCTTTTAGAAAAGAAAGCTAAGGTTTTTACTTTAAGATCTTTGGTTAAATAACTTAAGTATTGTTGCACAGTGACCTACAATAAACTCATGACAACTCTGAAACTTAATGGAAAGCCACAAAAATTTTTTTCAAGGAAAAGTGCTAAAAAGTTTTATGTTATAAATTACGTAGATGTGTTGTCAAAATCAAGAGAAGTACCTGATTCTCTTTGAGTTAAAATTTATACGTTAGTATTTCCTCTTATATTTTTGCCTGGTTTAGACAACAAATGCATAATGTTGTGTCATAATTTTATTATTATTTCTTTATTGTTAACTTGATCACAACTCTATTTTTTTGAACCTAGCATCATCAAAGCCAATAGTTTGAGGAATTCATATCATTTACCTAAGAGTTTTTTTTTTTTATTACTATTCAGGTATTTAGAGATTTGATAATCTTGGTATATTCTTAATATATCATGACTATATGGTATTATACCTCAAGATTATTATGTATTATATCTGAAGTTCTTTAAAAATATGATTAATGATTACATTTAGAAATTTTTTTTATCTAAAGTTTTTTTTTAACTGATTTTATTTGGCCTTTATGTTATGCTTACAATTAATTTCTAACAGGTCTTTCACTATTAAGAATATTATGTTTATAAATTAATCATGGCCATATTCAGTTTCGTCATCTGCAGATAAGTTTTTACTTTGCTGATTTACTGAAAACGTTGATCAAATTATCTCAACTAGAAGATGGACTATACTGGACTTGCAAAAAAAGAATGTGACTAGACTCAGTTAAGATTTCTAGAACTCTTATGAAGAAGCTGATGGATTCACAGACTGTGGCTGATCCAGAAAGAAGTGGAACAGAAATTAATTACATAAGACTGAGTAAACTATGGGTTTTATGTGGGAATATTGCTGCTGTCTTAAGGTCCTACTTTAAACCATTTTCCTTTCCCCTAAATTATCTAACAGATGGGTTTAGATAATGTAACTCTTGAATTAGAACTTCCTGTTGGTAAACTTAGCAAAGTTGTAAATATCGTAACAAGACAAGTGTCTGAAATTTGAGCTATGATTTTACAGAATAGAATAGCATTAGATTTCCTGTTAGTTCTCTCAAGTTTGTGCCTTAATAGATAAATGTTCCTGTAATATGCAATCTGAGGTTTTTCACAATATAGTCACTGTTGAGGCACATGGAAAACAGTTACTAATGCCGCTTAGGTATAGACAAATACCTCATGAGATTTATTTTCTCGGTTCAAAGACCTTAGGGTCAAAGTTTCATTGGTTATTTCAGACAATTGGCCTAATATTATTGTTAGTGTTTCTGTTTTACTTCCTAGTTTGCTGTATGGTGCATGGGCTCTTAAAAATCAGATGATGCCCAATTACCATTTACTGAGCATTTCTGATAAAAGATTCCATAGCGAGATCATGATCCAAAGGAAGGAATGATGACAGAGTTGTATGTAATTCTCTAGAATCCAGATTTCTGGATTTCATGGAGGTTGAGACAACCCACACAGGCCATCACCTTTGGGCGTCCTTTTGAACCCATGCTCTGAGGAAAAAACTGGTTCCTAAAGCCACTTTGAGTCAAACAATAGTCCAGAAAAACTAGTAAGACCATTTTGCTCTGGGCATTGTGCTTTTTTTTTTTTTTTTTGAAGAATTCAGTCTGTTTTAGAAAACTAACTTCAAAGATCAGACTGAGAGTTATGTTTAGGATAAATCAGTAATTAGTTTAATCAGTCTTTAAGACAGTGTCATATGAAATACTTGTCTAATGTTTGTAATCAAACTGTCACCCTCTTATGATGCAGAAAATTTTATATCTTAAAGAAACTAGATTCTCAGAGGAGATCAACCTCATGGCTCAGACTCCATTTTGTCTTACACTTTACTTCTGCTTCTGAAAAAGTGACCCATGACTGTTAATAGGTAAACCAAGGAGGGGCAGCTTGCCCTTGGCAAGAACACTTAGTATGTTTTAAACAGACTAACTGAAGACCTCCAACAGGAAAGGTCCATCCTGTATTATCATGCTAATCATGAATTCTCTAATGGAAACTTTGTTGTCACATGTAAATTTTTCTATATTTTCCATTTCCTCTAGACAAAATTTGTCTGTTCCTTAAGGATATATATTTCTGTGTGGTAGATCCAACTATACTGATTTAGATGACCCTTTCCAACTGATAGTGAATTTATGTGGGCAATTGCTTGTTTAAATTACTGACAAATGTATGATCAATGTACTTTGAGAACTTTAGGATTACCTTTAGATATTCATAGTAATGACGCTAGTAAATATTGGAAAGGTAATGTTAAATTGTTACACACTGTAAAATGAAAGTCAGAAGAAAACCCATTGGTCCAATACTCAGGATATGGTTGGTAGCTCTAATTCCTACTTATGATATATCTGAAGTGGAGAAATCTTTAAGAAATTTGTCAATCGCTAGAGGACAAATAGCAGACAGAGTTGCTGAGGGCATGGAAGCACAACAGTGAGCTCTGATCTCATAAACCAAGGTGACATGAGATAACAAAATAACAGATTTTTTTATTAGTCCAAGAAAGTGTAGTCTGTACTGTAGACAAGATATACATAGAATTAGACAGCAAGCTACTTGGTTACACACTCTAATACTCTTACAAACACCAGATTTGTTTGGTTGGTTACCATCAGGAATACGTACATGGGATAGATCACTATTACCAGGAATAATAATGGTATTAGGCATAATAAAATTTATCTTCTATTGTTTTACACACCTAAAAGGCAAAAGAAGGCCTCAGGCTAAAATGTTGATGTACATTGAGTCCACTCAATCCGGCAATACGATTGATGAAAACATCGCTCTTACTTGATAACCTAGTAAAGAACCAGATGGTATCCAGTGGAAAACCAGCACTGTGAGTTTAAAGAGCCTGTAACGGCCGCCATCTTGGAGCTCGACTAAGTCCAGGTATTGATCACTGAAGTCTTACCTCCAATCTCCGATCAAAAGGAGGGAATGATTTAGGAAATAATATTGGAGTTATTATTCCCTCACCTTGAGCATAAAGAATGTGACCCTGGAGTTGGGCTCACAAGGACTCACAAGGACACATCAGCTGGGCCCTGAGGTATAAAGACAATAACTAAAATAATCTTGGAAAATATCTTTTAGGGAACCTTTCACATAAAGCCAATCAAACAGAACACAAATGACTTTTCACTCTTTTTCTGTTAGCATTTAGTGAATAAAAATTTGTTGGACCAGTGAAGACCCTCCTGACTGTCATTACTGAAACCTGTACCAATGATTGTTAAGAAAGACAATTCAAAATGCAGGATCACAGTTTCTAGCCAATCTGTGAAAAATTAATGGTGTAGTCATCAAGGATTTCTGAAGTTACAAATCCAGTCGACCTCAAGGAGACCTGGACTGCAGAGCAGAAGCTAGCAAAGAGGGCCTATCTTCTGGACTTACGTGTTCCCACTCCATGTTCCTTTGACACCAATGAGGGAAATTTTGCTTGATGCTCAGGTTTTGTCAAAAGGTTTTCAACTACTAGACCCTACAGCTACCTATTATCATTTTAACTGCATGGATCTTTCCAGGTCAAACCCCCTTGAAATCCTCTCAAAAAATCAGCAATACTACAGATGTTTGGTTAGAAGGAAGCTTCACACACCCTGGGATGTGGGGATCCCTTAGTAAAGGTCCGACCATTTTTAGGGCAACCCAAAACAATCCGATTTCATGGGATGGTTGTTAAGCACAAATACTTCAGTGCCTATTACTGAAGGACACCTGGGAAACCCAGTGTTCCCCAGAGGATATTGGTTCACATGCTTAGACCAAGCCAACAGAACTTGGGGAATAGGGTGCCTTGATTTAAGCTTGGTCAACACCAGTTGTTTCGTTGGGCTTATAATCCTCAAAAACAACAGTTTTAATCTTTCAAGGGAGCACTAACGCAGCATCCCAGGGAGCCCTCAGCCAAAGGAAAAAAGAACCCATTACCCTCATACCTTTAGGGATCACTGCCTTGATGGGAGCACTTGCTGGATTAACGGTGGATGCAGTTTACACCAAGTCCAAAATCTAACCAGTGGTGTCCAAGTAGTCAGTACTGATTCAAGACAAAGTCTATTAGCCTTACAGAGATCCCTGGACTCATTGGCCAACGTAGTCATGGGCCACTGAATCACATTGGACTACCTCCTGGCTGAACATGGAGGTACCTGCACAGTCGCAGACACTTCCTGCTGCATGTACATTAATGTTTCTGGGGAAGTAGAATTCCAGGCTCGGATGATTCTTAAACAAGCTGAGTGGCTAAGGACAGCCCATACACCAATGGGTATCAATGTTTGGAATCAAATCAAAGGATTATTTACCTTCCATAACCTGATTCCTTCCTCTTTTAGGACCCGCAATAACTATCCTTCTACCACTTTTACTTGGTCCCTGCTTGCTCAAAGCACTGGTTAAGTTTATGTTTATGTCTTCTCAACTCCCGCAGTTCCAAGTCGAATTAATGATGATCAAGAGTTCCAGCCCATTCCCGTGTGAGTCCAATAGCCCCAACAAAACTTTAGACTGATACGGAGAGATTTCTACACTGCTAGGCAGGCTAAGAACCCAGTGCCAGCTTGAAGAAGTTACAGAAGAGACCGCTGCCCCTACACCCTCATAAAGAATTATGAGTATGAAATCTTACAGGGAGGAATGAGATAGGGAAAGGAAAAAGGAACTGAGCCCCTAGGCGAAGGGCCCTGAACTAAAAACATATGCTTAACTAATGACACAAAACCCATTATTTTGGAACATGCAATAATGAAAGAACAACCCACCCAGCTCTCAGTGTACTTCCTTGATAAGATGTTTTTCAGAAGAACTGGCCCGATCTTGTCCCTGGAACATGAACAGACATCTGCAAGGTGACCAACAGACTCGCAACAGGAATCCAGCTGGCACCATGGGGGAACTGCGCAGGTGCAGCACCACATAGTAAGTCCTGCCATGCAGTCCCAGAAGCCTTTGTTACGGGTTCCATCTTGAATTACCTCTTGCGCGTGCACCTGACACACCTTTTTCCCAGAAACCCACACCCTTTTCATGAATAAAGATGAAACCATTTCCCGCCTAGAAACTTTTAAGCCTTGTAAACCCTTTATTTGGAGAGACAATGGCTAGCGTTGCATTGTCCCTCTTTGTCTCTGTTCACGAGCTACTTTTCTCAATAAAGCTTTGTTCGTGCAGGGAAAAAAAAAAAAAAAAAAGCTCTGCTGAGGGGGAAACGATAGCTTCTGAAAGTTTGATAGCTTGAGGTCAACACATGCCTAAAGAAAGGTTTAGGTTACATGGTCACATATGCCTAGAGATAAGTAGAGAGAAGAACTAAGAATTTTTTACCTCTAAAAATAAATGGAGACACCTACAGCACACAGAGCGTATGTTTTTTGTGTCTTTTTTTCCCCCCACTGAACACTTTATAGAAGTTATCAAAAGCTCTTTGGGGCTATTAAGCCAAAACAAAGAAGAATAAGTCTCAGGAAAGGTCTTAGAAAAATATCTGCTTTTAAGTAACAAAACTCCCAGGTAGATTCTCCACTATTTACTGATTTTAAAATATGTCCCTGGATAGTAAGACAAATTGATTGTTTAGAGTTGTTAACATAAGCCAGTTAATCTAAGAGATAAGTTTATAAATAATAATTTGAGTTTTAGAATTAATGGTTTATCTAAAGTCATTCTTTCCAATAACTGTTAAATATTATGAATAGTTGTTTATCAAATCTAATCTTTCTATTCTCATCAATGAATAATTATTTTAAATATTGCTATCCATTAACATTTAACAATTCTTGTGGCTATACTTTAAACAAAATTTATTGGTAACCTGTACTTTAAAATATATCAACATTGTTATGCAACATGATTTACTCCAAGCCCATATTCTAGCTTAAAGCTGATTAAAGTACACAATAACTCAAAGTATTTTTTCTGAAATTTTCGCTGTGGTTCCTAATATAATGTCATGTTGTTGTTAGGTGCTGTCCAGTCAGTTCCAACTCATAGTGACCTATGTACAATGGAACGAAACATTGCTCAGTCCTGTGCCATATGCACAATGTTTGCCATGCTTGAGCCATTGTTGCAGCTACTGTGTCAATCCATCCTGTTGAGGGTCTTCCTCTTTTTTGCTGACCCTCCACTTTGCCAGGCATAATATCCTTCTCCAGAGACTGGTCCTTCCTGATAACATGTCCAAAGTACATGAGCAAAGTCTCACCATCCTTGCTTCTAAGGAGCATTCTGGCTGTACTTCTTCCAAGACAGATTTGTTTGTTCTTCTGGTAGTTCACGATATATTCAATATTATTTATTCACCAACACCATAATTCAAAGGCATCAATTCTTCTTCTGTGTCCCTTATTCATTGTCCAGCTTTTGCATGCATATGAGGCAACTGAAAATGCCATGGCTTGGGTCAGGTGCACCTCAGTCCTCAAAGTGACATGTTTGTTTTTCAAAACACTTTAAAGAAGTCTTTTGCAGCAGATTCGTCAAATGCAATAAGCAATATGCTGTCTGATTTCTTGACTGCTGCTTCCATGGGCATTGATTGTGAATCCACGTAAATTTAAATCCTTGACAACTTCAATATTTCCTCCCTGGCCTTCTTTTGACTGATGATATTGAGCCTCTGCATTGTCTCTTTCCACAGATATAGTCAGTTTGATTCTCGTGTATTCCATCTGGTGAGGTCCACATGTATAGTCGCTGTTTATGGTGGTGAAAAAAATGTATTTGCAATGAAGAAGTCATTGGTCTTGCAAAATTCTATCATTCGATATCTGGTGTCATTTCTATCACCAAGGCCGTATTTTCCATCTACTGACCCTCCTTTGTTTCCAACTTTCACATTCCCATCACCAGTAATTATCAATGCATCCTGATTGCATGTTTGATCAATTTCTAGACTGCAGAAGTTGGCAAAAATCTTCAATTTCCTCATCTTTGGCATTAGTGGTTGGTGTGTAAATTTGAATAATAGTTGTATTTAACTGGTCTTCCTTGTATGCATGTGGATATTATCCTATCATCGACAGCATCGTACTTCAGGATAGATCTTGAAATGTTCTTTTTGACGATGAATGTAACATCATTCTTCTTTGTCATTCCTGGCATAGTAGACCACATGATTATCCAATTCAAAATGGCCAATATCAGTCCATTTTAGCTCACTAATGCCTAGGATATCAATCTTTACGCGGTCCATTTCATTTTTGACTTCCAATTTTTCTAGATTTGTATTTCATACATTCCATGTTCTGATTATTAATGGGTGTTTGTAGCTGTTTGTTTTCATTTTGAGCCACTTCAGCAAATAAAGGGTCCAAAAGCTCGACTCCATCCACATCATTAAGGTCAACTCTACTTTGAGGAGGCAGCTCTTCCCTAGTCATATTTTGAGTGCTTTCCATCCTGAGGGGCTCATCTTCCGAAACTATACCAGACAATGTTCTGCTGCTATTCATAAGTTGTTCACTGCTCAGTTTTTTCAGAAGTAGACTGCCAGGTAGTCTGCCTTAGTCTGGAAGCCCCACTGAAACCTGTCTACCAATGGTGTCCCTGCTAGTATTTGAAATACCAGTGGCATAGCTTCCAATATCACAGCAACATCCTAGCCACCACAGTTAGACAAACTGACAGATGTGTGAGGAATATTACATCATAGTATATTTTAATGCTAAGGAATGTAACAATTTTAGCTAATCTCTAAATTTCAGGAGAATAAACTTATGAGTACATAACTGAGTGATAATTTGAATCATTTCTCCTATAAAATAGAAAATTATGGGTCAATACATCTTGATAGCTTTTATTATTTTACATGCTCTTTCTTTCTTCTTGTTTGTTAAAACTGACCACTAACTACCTGATGATCATATTCTTCTATAGTCTATTTTAAATTTTAAAATAAACGCTTCTTTGTTATTTTCCTTTGCCATTAAAAAAAATCATCTAACCTTCTTATTTTTGTCACTTTTACAAAATTGATAGAGCACATTTTGTAAACATCTAAAAGATTAAATTTTGCATTAAACATTGAAATAGGCCAGTGCCATGAAGAGGATATATTGCATCAAGAACCATTGCTCTGATGATAAATAACAAAGGGAGACTCAGCATCATCATGTATTTTATAGCAGGATTGTTCTCATGCTAGAAAAGATCATAAAAGCAGTACTGTTGCTTTCTACGATCCATCATATGAGCAGACATGCTAGGTTATCCATCAAAAAAAGTGTGTCAGTTAATGTTATGCATTAGCCTAGAGAAGGCTCTCTGATGATGTGCATGAAAAAGCACTACTCCTTGATGTTGTGGAATTGTGGGAGTTTAATTTACCTGTGGAAAATATTTGTGTTCTTAAAGAGAAAGCAAAGGGGAAGAGAAAGAGCAAAGGTTGTCTTACAAACACCCAGCTTCAAAACCCTGGCTCTAGCCTTCTCTAGTGTTGAACTAGCAAAGACTTTGAACACCAGAGTCAAACATAAGAAACCAAACCCATTGCCACTGAGTCAATTCCAAATCATAGTGACCTTATAGGACAGAGTAGAACTGCCCCATAGGGTTTCCAGGGAGCAGCTGATGGATTCAAACTGCCAAACTTTTGGTTAGCAGCCTGAGCTTTTAACCACGGCGCCAAACATAAGAAGGGAACAGCAAAATCTGCCCTGCCTATCAAAGAATATTATTGGCTATCAAAGGATTAATGATGATAAGAGGAATTTACACACAATGAAACATGTTATTCTAATATAGTGGAGAAAAACTACTGAGAATTACCGGTAAATTTCTTTCTCATATGACAGCATTCCCCAAAGTATGCTGCACAGAGTTGCTTCTAGATAAAAGAACACTAAGATCAATTATGTTTCAGAAGACCTTTAGAGTATAGTATATACAGTCTCCTGCAAGAAATATTCAATGCACACTGGCATATTAAAGGCTTTAAAAGTCCTGATATTTTTAAAAAATAACTTTGTTTATCTCATCATTTTGCAAATTTATTTGCTCAGAAAGCCATTTCCGATTTTTATGTTATTTTATTTTTTATGTTAAACAGATTTAAGGAAAATTTACTTCAATTACAGGGCTCTTCAGGAACTTGGCATGCATTAGTTGTCTCCAGCGATTTCCAGTTCATTTAAAAAAGACTTTAAATCAATGGCTTTATTGAGATACAATCCACATACTATGAAATTATCCTTTAAAATGTACGATTCAGTGGTCTTTAGTACATCCACAGAGATATACAAAAATCACCACAGTCAAATGTTAGACAATTTTCATTATCCCAAAAAGAAATCTGTAGGCATTTACAGTCATGTCCTATTCCCCACTCCTACAAGTCCCTGGCAACCACTAATCTGCTGTCTTTATGGACTTGCTTATTCTGCATATTTACATAAATAGTCATAAAGATGTGTTGTGACTGTCTTCTTTCATTTAGCATAATTTTTCCAAGATTTATCAAGGTTTTAGCAGTTATCAGTACTTCAGTCCTTTTTATTGCCGAATAAGATTCCATTATCTGGATATACCACATTTTTTTTTTTTTTATGCATTCGTTGATTGATAGATGTTCAAGTTTTTTCAACTTTTTAGATCTTATAAATAATGCTCCTATGAAAATGTGTGTATAATATTTTTTGGAGATGTGCTTTCATTTCTCATGGGTATATGCCTAGGAATGGAATTGCTGGGTAATATAGTAATTCTCTATTTAACATTTTGAAGAACTGCCACAAGTGGCTGGAACATTTTACAATCCCACCAACAATGTATGAGCATTCCAATTTCTCCAGATTGTGCCAACACTTGTTTTTGTCTATCTTTTTTTAATTTAGTCATCCCAATGGGTGTAAGGTTGTGTCTCGTGGTTTTGATTTACATTTCTCTAATTACTATATTGGAGTCCCTGGGTGGTGCAAATGGGTACATGCTCGACTAGTAGCAGAAAGGTTGGCAGTTAGAACTCACCCAGAGGTGCCTTGGAAGAAAGTCCTGACAATCTACTTTGGAAAGATCACAGCCATTAAAACCTCTATGGAGTGCAGTTCTACTCTGAAACACTTTGGGTCGCCATGAGTCAGAATTGACTCAACAGCAATTGATAAATTTTGGGTTTGCTTGTTTTGTTTGTTTGCTTGTTTTAATGACTATGTTTGGCATTTTTATGTAGATTTGTATATCTTTGGAAACATGTCTGTTCAGATTCTTTGCCCATTTTTTTAGCTTTTTGACTTTTTATTGAGTTGTAAGGATTCTTTATATATTCTGGAGATGTACCACTTATCAGATATATTATTTGCATACCCACTGTATGGATTGTCATTTCACTTTCTTCATGGTATTCCTTGAAGCATAAAATATTTGATTTTGATGAAGTTCAATTTTTCCATTTTTTTCTTTTGTCTCTTATGCTATTAGTATCATGTTTAACAAGTATGGCTTAAGCCATCGTCGTGAATATTTATTCTTATATTTGCTTCTAAGAGTTTTGTAGTTTTACAAACTTTTACATTTAGGTCTTGGACCCATTTTGAGTTCATAGTTGTCTATTGTGTGAGGTAGAGGTACAGTCTATTTCATTTGTCTTGATTACTGTAGTTTTGAAGCAAGTTTTTAAATTGGGAAGTGTGAGTCCTCCAACATCATTATTTGTTATCAAGAAGGTTTTGACTGTTCTGGGTTCCCTAAATTTCCCTAGGAATTTTAGGATCATCTTTTCAATTTCCACAAAAAAGACAGCTGAGTTTTTTTTTATAGGGACCGTGTTTAATTTGTAGATCAATCTATATCAACCTGAAAAACAGTTCTTTATTATTTGAAAATATCTCAGTAACAAAAAAGGAGGATATTATGTGTGCTGGGCTTCTGTTGCTGGTGTTATCTATTAACACCCCCATTCCAACTATTAAAAGCAGGTATCTGTCTGATTAGGTAGTGCCTATTCTGCTCAGTTGTTAAATATTTCAGATATTACCTTTGTTTATAAGTATCACTGTTTAGAAAATAAGATTAAATGACAACATTAAAGACATAAATATTACACCAAGGATCTCCAGTATCCTCTTCATATTGAAGTTTTGTTTTTGTTCCTTTAATTTTTTCAAATCCTCACAATTATCTTTTCAATAGGGAAAAGTGAAAACAGAATTGTATTCTCATGATGCAGATAGACATTGGAAAAGACTTCTGGCCAGATTTCAAGAACAAATCTTCATAAATCATAGGGAACACTCCAGTTACAATGAAAGCATATCCACTCTTTAGGATCAATGCACATTCTTCAAGGCCATATTTACCTTTAAGGGAGCTGTGGCCATTATGGTAGGACAAAATATTTTATTATTTCTATTATGAGTATATTAATTGAATTATTAATAATTTATAGATGTAAAAGATGCTCACTACATTTTTCTTGAGATTTAGTGACTGTTTTTGTAACGTGCAAAATTAAACTTTAAATAACTATGAAATATAAAGTCTATATGGGTTAAGAATTGTTAAAATTTAGAAATATAAACATATTTTTCAGTATTAGAAAACAATATAAAATTATATGAAAATGAGAAGCTGTAGAGAGATTTTGAGATATAACCTCAAAAATAGTGGGGCGGGGGCGATGAAAGAAGTAGAAGAGAAATAACACTGTAAAAGTTAATGGGGTTCAGTAAAGAAAACATACTAAAGATGATATAGCTATGAAGGGAGAAATACCATTATAAATCATTTTATAAGAATGTGTTTCAATATTAACATAACAGTAGGTAGATAGCAATGAAATTTTGAGCTCAGATCTAGTTCCAGCTTAGTCACTAAATTGGGGTTTTCAGCAAGTAAGGTGTTTTTTTAGCTTTCATGAGCCTTAGGCTGTCAGTCTTAAAAATGCCCCCTACCAGGCTATAAAGTAAGAGTACCAATGGAAAAATCTTGAGTTCATTCAACTTCAGTTATAAATGTAATGTAAGTAGTCTTTGTAGATACAGTAATCTTAATATAGTAAAATTAATAATCTAGTAATATAAATAATCTTAATATAATAATCACGTTTTAGTACTATTATTACTTAAACTAGAGGTATGTATATGTATTATTCTGCATTTAAAAACATGATATTGCTATTTCTATTAATATTTTATTTTTTAAGAAAACTGAATCAGTAAGAGGCTGAGATTGTAATAGTAAGCTTAGGAAACTTCATTATATCATGATGTTCTAAAGAACCTGTTGCCAGAAAAGAGACCAGAAGGTGAAAACAGCTGTGTGGAAAGGCACCAGAGAAATCAAGCCTCAGAAAACAGAGTGAAAGTAGCCTGGTGATGAGGAGTTTCTAGAGGGAATACTTTAAATAACAACAGCCTCAGCAGAGGGAGGGGAAAATGCATACATGAATAAAGAAAAGAGGGAGACAGACACCTAGTTGGGCTTGTTTTTTTAAGTTGGATGAACAAAGAGGTTTACAAAGTTCAGGTATTTAATGAGCTGACTGCTTTGATAGTGAAACAGCTGAGCTGTCAGATTTAGATGTCTTTAAAATGCAGGAAAGGGATTTTGACAGAGGTAGGTGTAAACACAGAGACTTCTAATTTAAAAAAAAAAAAAAGTGTTTGAAAGTATGCCCTATTGAAATTCAAGTGGGAATGCCTTATTTAATATAAATTATCAACTTTAAGTTGATATCTACCTAGGAATGAAAGTTCATATTTTAATGGTCACCTGAGATAAGACACCTTCAGAATAAAATATTTCCTTCTAATTATAATTTTAAAGACTTTTTTGCATAAAAATAGATATGTAATTACAAACATTAACAGAAGAATACATGTTCATTGTGGAAAATCCAACAAATGTGAATATGTAGAGTGTAGAGGAAAGAATATTTCTCCTTCACTGCCCCCTCAGTCCACTCCCCTCCAGTAAAGTAACAATTAACTATATTTAGAAATTCCTTCTGGACTCTTACGTATTTTATATATATATAAGATATATTTTATATTTATATATGCACATAATTTTAGGCTTTTTCATAAATATATTATATAATTCTGCAATTGCTTTATTTTTATTTACAGTCTTCAAGAAATTTACACATCAGTACATATAGGTCTACCTCATTTTTTTAACCACTGCTTAGTATTCCATACAATAGATTAATTACAATGTATTTAGTCAATCTTTTCTTGAGGAACATTTAGGTTGTTTCTAAATCTTTTATCATATCAAATATGATCTTTTATCAAATATAATTTCAGGGATTTATAATAAAGCAATTTAATTTTTAAATTACTATCTTCAAGCTAATGGCAAAGCAATGTTGCATATTCTTTTCTCTTTCAAAAACATTTTATCCTCTGTAAAACTCCTTTGATTTAATTTTCACTGCTTGAGTTCTGACTAAATTGAACTAATTATGAGAGAGGAGAATTGAAGGAAAAGTCTCAACAAATCTTTTCAATAGATGCAAGTTCTCTAAAATTCCAGCTAGGTTTTAAGTGTCATGATCCTTATAATGGCATAATGGACAGAGAACAAGTTTAGCCTTAAGTCTTAACTGTGTTCGAAGCTCATTTCTATCAGTAGTGGTATTTTTGTGCCTTGGAGTCCTCATCTAAAGAAAATAATATCTATCTTGATTTGTAACTCCAAGGAATAAATAAGGAATATCCCTGACACAGAAAATGCATTAAATACATTTTAGTTCCTTCTTTCTAATAGGTACTCACTAAATACAAAAAAAAAAAACCATTGAAATCCGTTGGTTTTAGTGTTGGTGTGTTTGTGTTTGTGTTTGCATGCTTGCGTGTGTGCTTATCCCTTCCCCTCAAAAATTTTAAAATATAAAATACTTCTATTAATTTGTTTACTATATACCTGATAAGGAACTAGAGTCTAAAACTGATCTGGGATTTTTTTTTTTCTAAACCAGTGTCTGGATCAGTAGAGGGTCAACGAAAGAGAGGAAGACCCTCACATAGATGGATTGACACAGTGGCTGCAATAATGGGCTTGAGCATGGCAATGACTGTGATGATGGTGCAGGACTGGGCAGTGTTTTGATCTGTTGTACATGGGGTTGCTATGAGTTGGAACCAACTCAACGGCATCTAACAATAACAACACCTGGATCAGTTAAATAATTACTTTGACCACTTGCTATCTTTACTATGAAAACCAGTGCTAGATTGTTACTAAATGTCTATGTCAGTGAGTGGTTCTCCATGTGTAGTCCACAGACCAGCACCATCATCTAGTATATTATTGGAAATGCAAACTGGATCCCATCCCAAACCCACTGAATCAAAAGTTCTGGGGGTTAGGCCCAGAAATGTGTTTTTTGACAAGTTCTACAGGTGATTCTGATGCATGCTCAAGGTGGAGAACAACAGGTGTAATCTTTAAAAGATAAGTACTAAAATGAGAGCTGTTATTCATGTCACTAGTTATAACCTAATAAATAATATACATTCCAAACAATACACTTGTAATATGTCAAGGGAAAGTTTACACATCATAATGATAGAGAATTAAAAATAGCGACATGCATTTTATTTTGTCAAATTTCCCTGCAGATTAGTATATTACCTGTGCTGCCTTTCACCCAGGTTTCAGAAATGACACTCTTACTAAGTGTCTTCAGATGATCATCAGTTAGCTGAGAGGTTAAATCTGGAACCAATTTCAGCATCTTCCACACAGTGTGGTGTTCATACGTAGTCCTGTGAACAGGCCTTAAAAAAAAAAAAAAAAGAGCAAATTCAGAGACCACAGCATAATTGCAAAGAAACAAATAAAAAAATCATTGATTTTTGAGCTTCCGTATTTGTATTTCCCTTCTATTTAAGAGTTGTTTAAGAAGAACTTTGATGATACTATAACTTTTCTTACTAACTATAGAAATTGCTCCCTTTCCAACATTAAGATGCAACGTTAAGATACTTGAAACTTTTGGAAATTCCATACTACTTTCTCTTTCTTTTTATAAAAAACTCAGTGCTTCAACTGTAAGATTGTATTTTTCAGTCTAATCTTTAAGAGCTATTGTGAAAATCAAGTTTAATACAAGAAAAGGGATATAAATAGGGTGTTCATACACAGGGGTTTGACAGAGACAATCCCAGTTTACACCTGTTATCCTGCTGGACCATCTGTAACATGTGTGTCTGAGCAGGGGGGTGGAGGGATGTATACCGGATGATGATATAATTTTTTTTTTTTAATTATTGTGGGTTATAGCAAAAATATATTGAAAAAACATTGCTTAACTAGTTAGTCTTCACAAATAATCTTGAGGAAACTGACTCCCTACTTAACAGCATTTATAAATTTGGACTTCAGTTGCAAATGATAAAGAATTAATAATCCATCTTGGAAGAAGTATAACTAGAATGCTGCTTAGAAACAAGGATGGCGAGACTACATCTCACATGCTTTGGACATGTTATCGGGAGAGATCAGTTCTTGGAGAAGGATATTATGCTTGGTAAAGCAGAGGGCCAGGCTAAAATAGGAAGACCCTGAAGGAGATGGATGACACAGTGGCTGCAACAATGGGCTCAAGCGTAACAATGATTACAATGATTGTGAGGATGATGCAGGACCGGGCAGTGTTTCATCCTGTTGTACGTGGAGTGCTATGAGTCGGAACCGACTTGACAGCACCTAACAACAACAACATCAGAAGTGGCATGGTATCATAATCAAAGTCTAAAATATGTGGCAGTGACTTAGCAGCCAAGCAGGAAGTGGCAATGAAATAATTTCACAGACAGACTAAAAAGGTGGAGATACATTTTTTAATGGCAGAATATTTGATGTATTGGTTACCTGCAATAATTTGGATGACAGAACAAGTGCCTAGGTAGCTTATTACTTAATGGGAAGTAGTTGGAAAAAACCAGAATGTTACTGTGGTTTGTTTACTCAGTGTTGCTTGTTTATAGCTATGTGTTATTAACTGGAGACAACTGACTAGTTTTCAAGTATAAATGAAAAGGAATAGTTAGGATTGAGAAATGTGAACCATAATTGTAAAAGCCACATGCAGCAAGAAAAGGTTTTCAAAGACCTTGACTTTCAAAAACCTATCATTTTTTAAGAATTATCTATATAGGATCAAATTGACAACATCACCTCAAAAGAACAGATAGAAAAATTAGGGGCAGTGAGTTTCTGTTAATGGGAGAGGAGCAACTTAGAAAAGGAAGATGAAAATGGTTGCACGACTTGAAGAATGCAATCAATGTCACTGAAGTGCACATGTAGAAACAGTTGAATTGGTGTATGTTTTTCTGTGTATATTCTCAACAATAAAATATAATTTAAAAACAAAGGAATAAAAATAACATAGAGTACAAGGGACAAATAGGAAAAAAATAGTAAAATGGTAGATAAAAATTCATGTACAAAGGTCTAATTGAAAGTTTTGCCTTCTCATCCAAGTCTGTTTTTTCAGAAGACCTTAAGGTAGCCTCCATTAAGAAAGGCAAGCACAGAGAAAGTAAGCATAGAAATAAGCAAAGACTTAGAAACAATACCCAGAAAACAACAGTGGCTTTGGTTACTGGGATGTAGAAGACTGGCATGTAGAGACAAATAAATCAGAAACCTGATCTGTTTTGGGGGGATTTGTATCACCAAAAGAATCCAAGAGTCTGGTCTAATTAGGTTTTTGATTCATTGAACTTTCCAACAATCCTTAGACCAAAATTAGCCAAAGCAAAAAGAAATTGTGTAACACTCCTTGCCATTCAAGGGAGCATATTCTCCAATCCTCTTGCCAGATTTGGCCATGGAGATAAGAGACAAGGGAAAACCTCACAAATAGTGGAGTTAAGAGAAGTTCCTCCAAAAAAACAGATCCAGATTTAATTTTAAAAACTTCTAATACCACTATTGAGAAGGCTTTTATAATGTCTGCCCCACAAAACAAAACTTTTTATGGATGAATGACTATAATGTATTTCCATGTCTTCCTTTTTCTAAATGTGAATTTTCATTGAAGATAGCCTATCCCTGCTCCACCACTGCATATTGTGTAGGAGGACAGCGACAGATAATGTTTTTCTCTGGTTTTTAGCTAATAGACCAGAAATAGCTACATTCGTTCTTTCTGGAGAAGAGGGAATATTCTCCAAGATCCTAAACTCTGAGATGCAATAGTGAATAAAAATGCAGGTTTTGTCTTTTGGTGAGATAGTAACTATATGTGGTGGAAGAAGGGTACGTGTGGGTAGTTGATAATCAGAAAGGCAAACTACTGGAAAGATGCTAGCTGTTTGAGAAGTGATTCTCCCTATATCTAGACACATAGCTAGAATGATTTCCCAGTCACCCTTATTGTGACTATATGACTGAGTTCTACACTCCCCCCCCCAAAAAAATGCCAAATCTGTTGCCATCAAGTTGATTCTGACTCATAGCAACCCTGTGGGACAGAGTAGAACTGCCCCATAGGGTTTCCAAGGAATGGCTGGTGGATTCGAACTACTGACCTTTTGGTTAGCAGGAGAGCTCTTAACCACTGCACTACCAGGGCTGTACCCAATAGGATATTAACAGTAGAAGAAGTTAAGGGTGGCCATTGCATGGTCGAATTTTATAAATACTGCATTTGAATCTGAAAAGAATGTGTACACTATTAGGTAGAAAACGATACACATACACATATATGCATACATACACATACATACACACATATATCAAAATATATTGACATACATATATCAAAACACATATAAACAATATGTATGTAAATTGTATATATACATATATATGCATGTGTGAATGTATGTGTGCATGCCTGTACATACATGTACATATAAACAAGTGCTAGCACATTTATAACACTATGTGCCAGACACTCTTTATATAGATTAATATACTAATATAATACCTTATAACAAACCCATTCCCATTTAACAAATAGCAACACTAATGCACAAACTTTTTAAATAACTTATCCAAGATCTGATGGCTAGTCAGTGGCAGAGCTAAGTGACAGTGGTAGAATCCAGGCAACTTTGCCCTGGACTCTATGTTCTTAACCACTGTGCTATGCTTTAACCTATTACTATTATTATTCTGATGTTCTATATCTCTATTCATAGAATGCTACATTGAAGTCATTTTCCTGTGGCACTTTGAATATATCATAGGAAGTTGGCTTTTTTTTTTTTTTTTTTTTTGGAGAATCGCTTTTACAAATGAGTTGCTTTTCTTTTGATGATTCAAGATTCTCTTTTTCTTCAACATTTGACAATTTGAGTGTGATGTTTTGGAGCTCTCAGAGTTTATCCTACTTGGCTTCTTGGATGTGAAGATTGTTTTTCATCAAAATGGGAATTTTTAGGCCTTTATTTCTTCAAATATTCTTCTGCCCCTTTTCTCTCTCTTCTCCTTCTGGGACTCCAATAATGCATATACACTGGTACAACTATAATCTTAATTCACCTATCTTCAAGTTTGCTGACTCTTCCTTCTGCCAGCTCATATCTTCTGTCTAACCGCTTTAGTGATATTTTTTCATTTCCATTACTATAATTTTCAAATCCAGAATTTTTATTTGGCTTGTTTCTGTTTTTTTGTTTTTGTTTTTAGTACTTTCTGTCTATTGATATTCTATATTTGATGAGACATCATTGTCAAAATTTAATTCTTTATACATGGTTTCTTTAGTTCTTTGATCGTATTTATAATAGGTGATTTAAACTCTTTGGCAGTTAAACTTAACGTTTGGCTTACCTTGGCTAATATTTCTATTCACTGCTTTTGTTCCTGTCTATGGGCCATATTTTCATTTTTCTTTGTGTGTCTTATTATTTTTTGTTGTTGAAAACTGGCAATGAATTGTTGTTGCTTTTTATTTGTTCAATTACTTTCTTGTATTAATTATGTAAAGTTTGTATTTCCTTTAGTGTGCGGTCATTGAAGTCTCTGCTTAGTGTACTGGTCATCTAACAATTGGCCAGAGAGTTTCTTAAACGACTTTAACCAATAAGTCCTTTGCCTTTTACTGACGGGCTCTGTATGTTGGATGTTATGCTTTCCATTAATTCTTTAGATATGGTTTCCTTTGTTTCTTTGAACCTATGCATAATAAATAGTTCATTTAAAGTCTTTATCTATTAAGCCCAACATTGGAATCCCCTCAGGACAGTTTCTGTGGCTTCTTTTTGTTCCTGTGTGTGGGCTATACTTTCGTATTTCTTTGCATAACTCATAATTTTTCATTGAAAACCAAACATTTGCAATAATATAATATGCCACCTCTGGAAATAAGTTTTCTCCTCCTCCAAGGGTAAAACAACGACAATGCCCTCTAAATGAAGCTTTCTCAGGGAGTTGCCAGACAGTTCATACTGTGGTAATGCTCTGGAGAAAGAGTTTTCTGAGAAACTCGCAAGCTGGCCTTCCCTCTCCAGTGGCTGCAAGGCTGCTGTTTTCCACAGCTACTGTGATTGAGAAAGGCTGCTGGTTTTCAAGGCTATCACAGAATTTGGGAAAAGAGGACTTAAGTAAGTCAAGATAAAATGTTATAGACTCTACTTTTCTTGGGGCAGTTCAACTATTTTTCTTGAATAAACACTCTCTCTTCAGATTGTTACAAGCCTTTGATTAATTTCTAGAGTTCTGAAAAATTTTATTTTTATACTATTGTCCAGTATCTTATTGTTTTTATGGAGGAGAATGATTTAGGGAAGTCCTCACTCTACCATTCCAGAAATCCTGCCCTCGTTATTGACTCTTAAATCCTTTGACCAAAAGCAATGTCATTATTTCCTCCCACAGCTCAAAACCAACATATATTTCAAGTCCGCAATGATAAGGGGGTAAGGAAGTACTAGTGACCATTAAGGGGTAGAAGAATCTAAAATATTTGGTAAATAACATTATTGATTAACAGAGGAGATTAAAATGAAGTAATATGTAGGAGTCTGATAGTCACAAAAAAAGATTATAGGTATTTATCATTTTGGTCAATGAACAGGCTTATAATTTACATATTCTGACTCAGACATGCAAAACATTTCCTGCAACTAACAAAATCTTTCTCTGGAAATCCTACTCTTGAAAAATTCTTATTTGTCAGCTTCCTTCTGCTTTCCCCATATAGGCACCAAATAACCTTCAAATGCTTGGGCTGTGGAGAAGCAGAAGTGATGGCAACTCAGCCCATCTAACCTTCTATTGTCATCGTTTCTATCTTGCTGGAGCTGCCTCATTTTGTACTGGTCTTAAGGGTTTCCAAGGACACCTCTGACAAATAATCAGCACACTCCACAGTTCCGAAATTCCCCCAAAATCTGTCAATTGATTATAACACTCATTCCTGTCTTTCCTATGCTCAGGATACTAAATCAAGATATTCAGGTCTAAAAACTTGGCCTTCACTTCCTCTCTGAAAACTCTGCCTTCACTTCTTGTCTCTTCATCTCTATCTTTCTTATTTGTCAGGAACTTTTTTTTTACATACATAATACCAACCCTTTCCTTAACACAGCTTCCTGACCTAGTCTCAATATTGAAAGACTGTAGTGAAAGAAACGAGATGAACAAAAAGGAAAATATATATATATTGGGAGATGTTTCGAAAGCATAGTCCCCAGGAGGCAAGGCCAAGATGGCAGAGTAGTCAGAAGCTTCCGGTGGACCATCTTACAACAAAGACCTGAAAAAATAAGTGATTTGATTATATATGACAATCTTGGAGCCCTGAACATTAAAGGGAAAGTTGAGGAACCAGACTGAGTAGCAGGGGGAGGGAGAGACGGTTTGGAAGCAGCAAGGAGGTGCCAGACATGACCTGGTGAGAGCGTGAGCCCTTCATGCCTGATCATCGTGAGGGTGAGCACTGAGGAAGGCAAGCACTGGTGCTCTGGAGGTGTATTCTACACAGGGAGAGACCCAGCTACTGTGAGTCTACTAGGTCGCGCAGAACCAGTGAGAAGGAGCCCTCGATTACCGAAAGATAAGTATTTGCATCCAGCCTACTGCACGGATCAAAAACACCCGCCTCAGGGAAAAGCCTCTCTCCCATTTACCTCCCTCCTCCCTGCTCTGCATTGGGTCCCGGACTGCCTTCAGCAATTGCCGAGTGCCCAGGGCCAGAAATAGGATCCGTCACACGCCCTGAGCCATCCTCCCAGCCTTAGAGAGTGAACAAATTAAAAAAACAGGGAAAAAATAAGCTGCTGGCTCCCCTAAGCCAGGAACTCAGGGTAGGCGCAGCTCCTTTGCCTAGGCACAGGCATAAGGGATCCACGGACTTTGAGTGACTTTTCCCCTGCATAGACTTGTGTGGGCCCATTTCAACAGCATAGGCCCTCATTACCACAGTACAACAGGGTATATACCTGAAGTCTAACTTCAACTGTTTCAGCTGTGAAGTGGCAGGTTTGTGACATTTGACTCTGCTTTATCCATTAAGCAGGGTCACCTAGCCACATCAGGGGCCTGAGGACTGGTGGCTCCACCCATGCCACCTAGCCGCCTGCGATAGGGGCCCAAGAATAAAAGATGCTCCTTAGTCCTTACAGCCAACAGCACTGGGTACTCATAGTCTGGCTGCAAAACCCACCCACTACGTGCTCTAGGGAACAGGGACGTGCCTTCCTCCTGGACACTCGGTGGTGACCGTCAGCTCCCCGCCTTCCTCAGAGTGTCACCCTGCTGCAGCCAGATGCCTGTGCCTACACCAATCATCCATGCCTGTCTAAGACTGTAGGTGAGAGCCTGCACTACACATTTGGTGGCTATCTACCTGGGCACCTGAGCTGAATCCATAAAGGAAGAGTGGGCAGAATCCTGAGCTCACATACACAGTAACAGATCTAACCACCTAGAGACAGGACATTAGAGCTTCAAAGGTGCCAATAATCAAACTAGTTCACACAAGCAGCCTATTTGGCCATATCAAAACAAAACAAGAAGCTAAGACACAGTAAGCAAACATAAAATAAATAAAATAATGTATGGATGGCTTGGAGACAACAGTTAATATCAAATCACATAAAGAGGCAGTCCATGATGGCTTCAGCAAGCTCCCAAGATAAACTATAAATTTTCCAGAGAAGGAAATTTCTTGGAATTACCAGAGGCAGAATATAAAAGATCAATATACAGAACTCCTTGGAAGGAAATTAAGCAAAATATAGAAGATGAAATAGAGGAAATTAAAAAGATTAGAGAAGAGCATAATGGCAAATTTAACAGGCTGCAAGAATCCATACAAAGACAGCAATCAGAAATCCAGAAGATTAACAATAAAATTTCAGAATTAGAAAAATCGGTAGAAAGTCGTAGGAGCATAATTGAGGCAATGGGAGTCAGAATTAGTGAGACTGAAAATAAAGCACTTGACACAAACTTATTTGAGGAAAAATCAGATAAAAGGATTTAAAAATATGAAGAAACCCTAAGAAATATGTGGGACTCTATCAAAAGGAATAATGTATGTGTGATTGGAGTACCAGAACG
>NW_004443945.1:32424780-32428058 GCF_000243295.1 Trichechus manatus latirostris
AAATAGACTTTAAAGTACAATCCAGCACAAATGATAAGGAAGGACACTATATAATGGTTAAAGGGCCAATACATCAGGAGGACGTAACTAAAATAAATTTTATGCACCCAAAGACAGGGCTCAAAAACACATGCAACAAACTCTAACAGCATTGGAAAGAGAGATAGACAACTCCACATTAGTAGCTGGAGACTTCAACACACCACTTTTGGTGAAGGACAGAACATCCAGAAAGAAGCTCAATAAAGACATCGAAGATCTAAATGCTAGAATCAACCAACTTGATCTCATAGGCATATACAGAACACTCCACCCAAAGCCACCAAGTATACTTCCATTATATAATGCACAGGGAACATTCTCCAGAATAGGCCATACAGCAAGACTTAACAAAATCCAAAGCATCAAAATATTACAAAGCATTTTTTCTGACCATAAAGCCATAAAAGTTGAAATCAACAACAGAAAAAGCAAGGAAAAAAATCAAACACATAGAAACTGAACAACACCTTGCTCAAAAACTACTGGGTTATAGAAGAAATTAAAGATGGAATAAAGAAATTCATAGCATAAAACAAGAATGAAAACACATCCTACCAGAACCTTTGGGACACAGAAAAAGCAGGGTTCAGAAGTGAGTTTACAGCAATAAATGCACACATCCAAAAAGACTGGGCCATAATCAAAACAATAACCCTACAACATGATCAAGTAGAAAGAGAGCAGCAAAAGAAGCCCTCAGGCACCAGAAGAAAGGAAATTATAAGAATTAGAGCAGAATTAAATGAAATAGAGAATAGAAAAACAATTGAAAGCATTAATAAGACCAAAAGCTGGTTCTTTGAAAAGATCGACAAAATTGATAAACCATTGGCCAAACTGACAGAACAAAAACAGGAGAGGAAGCAGATAGCACATATAAGAAATGAGATGGGTGATATCACAACAGACCCAACTGAAATTAAAAGCATCATAACAGAATACTATGAACAATTGTACTCTAACAAATTTGAAAACTTAGAGGAAATGGACAAATTTCTAGAAACTCACTGCCTACCTAAAGTAACACAAACAGAGGTAGAACAACTAAATAAACCTATAACAAAAGAAGAGATTGGAAAGGTAATTAAAAAACTCCCAACAAAAAAAAAAAAAAGCCCTGGCCTGGATGGCATCACTGGAGAATTCTACCAAACTTTCAGAGAAGAGTTAACACCCCTACTAGAAAAGGTATTTCAGAGCATAGAAAAGGATGGAATACTCCCAAACTCATTCTATGAAACCAGCATAACCCTGACACCAAAACCAGGTAAAGACACCACAAAAAAGAAAATTACAGACCAATATCCCACATGAACATTGACACAAAAATCCTTAACAAAATTCTAGCCAATAGAATTCAGCAACATATCGAAAAAATAATTCACCATCATCAAGTGGGATTTATACCAGGTATGCAGGTTCAACAATAGAAAAACAACCAATGTAATCCATCACATAAATAAAACAAAAGACAAGAACAACATGATCTTATCAATCAATGCAGAAAGGGCATTTGACAAAGTCTGACACCCATTCATGATAAAAACACTAAACAAAACAGGAATAGAAGGGAAATTCCTCAATATAATTAAGGGCAATTATACAAAGCCAACAGCCAACATCATCCTAAATGGAGAGACTTTGAAAGCATTCCCCTTGAGAACAGAACCAGACAAAGATGCCGTTTATCACCACTCTTATTCAACATTGTGCTGGAGGTCCTACCCAGATCAATTAGGCTAGAAAAAGAAATAAAGGGCATCCAAACTGGTAGGGAAGAAGTCAAAGTATTTCTATTTTGAAGATGGTATGATCTTATACACAGAAAACCACAAAGAATCCATAAGAAAACTACTGGAACTAATAGTAGATTTCAGCAAGGTTTCAGGATACAAGATAAACATACAAAAATCAGTTGGATTCCTTTACACCAACAAAGAGAACCTTGAAGAGGAAAACAATACCATTTACAATAGCGCCCAAGAAGATAAAATACTTAGGAATAAGTCTAACCAGAGATTAAAAGATCTATACAAAGAAAACTACAAGACACTACTGTAAGAAACCAAAAGAGACCTACGTAAGTGGAAAAACACCTTGCTCATGGATAGGGAAGACTCAACATTGTGAAAATGTCAATCTACCCAAAACAATCTACAGATATAATGCAATCCCAATCCAAATTCCAATGAAATTTTTTAATGAGATGGAGAAACAAATCACCAAATTCATATAGAAAGGGAAGAGGCCTCAAATAAGTAAAGCATTACTCAAGAAGAAGAACAAAGTGGGAAGCCTCACACTACCTGATCTTAGAACCTATTATACTGCTACGGTAGTCAAAACAGCCTGGTACAGGTACAAAAGATACATAGACCAATGGAACAGAATTGAGAATCCAGACATAAATTCATCCACCTATGAGCAGCTGATATCTGACAAAAGCCCAAAGACCGTTAACTGGGGAAAAGACAGTCTCTTTAAAGAATGGTGCTGGTGTAACTGAATATCCATCTGAAAAAAACAGAAATAAGGGGAGTTCTGGCAAAATGGTGCTCTAGGCAGAAGCACCACGCCTAGCCTCCACAGCAAATATCTGAAAAACTAAGCCGAACAGAGAATACAACAATCCTGAAACCCTAAAACATCAAATGAAGAGATAAAGAACTCAGCCAAGCACCAAAAGGAGTGAGAAAACAGACAGAGAATGGAGACCAAGGAGAGATTCATGCAGAGGTCCCCTACCAGCTAACGCAGCATGGATCCGCCATCTTGGACTCCTATGAGAGACCAGCAAACGGGGTAAGAGAAACCAGCCTCATGGAGCATCCAGCAGGAGACAAAACAATTGGTAATTTGCAATATACGCTTCCCCACCCCCCACCCTTCTTCACCCCGACTCGGCCTCCTCTGCTTCCCGAGGCCACAATCTCTTGACCGAGAAACACCAGCTGCTAGGATTCCACACACCCAAACGGGCCGGCTCTCTGAGTGCCATTTGTTGGCTGCTGGTGTTGCTTTCTTCCACTTCTTTTGATTTCTTCCTAACCTCTCACCACCTCCCTCTCCCTTCGCTCAAATACCTGGCTCCATGCTCCATCTTTGCTTCTTCCTGAGGGGCTGCAGAGCTCTGGTAATTTGTGATATACGCTTTCCCATTCCCTACCCTTCTTCACCCAAACTCGGCCCACTCTGCTGCCTGTGGACACAGTTTCGTGTCCGAGAAACACCAGCCC
>NW_004443945.1:32435149-32442430 GCF_000243295.1 Trichechus manatus latirostris
TATAGGGTTGATATGTTGTGGGGTTGTTAACCAATGTCATAAAACAACATGTGTACTACTGTTTCATGAGAAACTATTTGTTCTGTAAGCCTTTACCTGAAGTACAATAAAAAAAAGAAAAAAAAATATCTGTTATCTTGGCTAGGCCATGATTCCCAGTATTGTGTGATTGTCCACCATTTTGTCATCTGATGTGATTTTCCTGTGTTATAAATCCTACCTTTATGATGTTAATGAGGTGGGATTAGCGGTAGTTACGTTAATGAGGCAAGATTAGGTTGTGTTTTAAGTCAATCTCTTTTGAGATATAAAAGAGAGAAGTGAGCAAAGAGACAGGGGGACCTCATACCATCAAGACAGCAGTGCCAGGAGCAGAGCACATCCTTTGGACCCAGGGTTCCTGTGCAGAGAAGCTCCTAGACCAGGGGAAGATTGATGACAAGGATCTTCCCCCAGAGTTGACAGAGAGAGAAAGACTTCCCCTGGAGCTGGAACCCTGATATCAGACTTCTAGCTTCCTAGACGGTGAGAGAATAAATGTCTCTTTGTTGAAACCATCCACTTGTGGTATTTCTGTTATAGTAGCACTAGCTAACTAAGACAGGAACCAAGATTTTATCCCAGGTAGTCTCTCTCCTGAGCCTAGGTTCCCCGCACTCAGCCACTACACTAAAGGAAATCTTAATTATTCTGATTTTTCATTTATTTTGAGTTATTGGGCCTCAGTGAGTTAGGGCAGGAGCTCTTCCAGCTTTGTTGGATCTGACACACATAATTAATTTAAAAAAAGTTTACAAATAAAAAATTTGGAACAAATGTGAATATTTAGAAAGAAAAGGAAGCACAACAAATTACAAATATTAAAAAGCTGAAAATTTTCTAAACCTCACAAAATCTAGAAAAATATGATAATACTTTTACTAATTAGCTACCTCTGTACCTCTATGTGAAACCCTGGTGGCATAGTGTGTAAGAGCTATGGCTGCTAACCAAAAGGTAAGCAGTTAGAATCCACCAGGCCCTCCTTGGAAACTCTATGGGACTGTTCTACTCTGTCCTATAGGGTCACTATGAGTTGGAATCAACTCGACGCCAACGGATTTGGTACCTCTATAATATTTATATTGCTTACATTTTTGCTTCTTTTTATACATTCACCTCTTTGTATGACAATTTTATATCATTTTTATCAAAAGAATAGAGTCTTACCTCTAGCTTGGTTGATAGAATATCTTAAAATTTATTCTTAATTTAGAAATTTTCTTTTCAGCTCCACAACCAATTATTGTTTAAGTCGTATAAATGTTTAGGTTTCCTGCCAAATTTGGAAAAATCTCTATCCATGTTTCTTTTATATATGGGCTGTAAGATTTGGAAAGCTTTTCCACAGATTAGATTCTGTCTCCATACATTTCAAACTGTGTGTCCGCTCATCTATCTACACACTTCTGGTGTCAGGCTGCCATGACATAGTTGTGTAGGGTGATATAAGGCCTGACCCTGTTTCTTTGTGTCAACATGCTGTTGGGTCCATCCAGTAGGGTTATTCCTGGTGGTCATTCCTACACTAGCACAGCTAGTGACTAAGAACTATATGGAAGTGACTAAGAACCAAAAACTGTATCCCACTGCACCTAAATGAAATGTATCCCTACCTCAACTTTCCCTTAGCTAGATCCCCAAAGAGCCTAAAGGCACTCCAATGCCAGGGGCCATGAAGGTGACGTATTAGAACAGAAGAAAGTTCACATGCAAAGGAAAAACAAATGATTAATTAACATATCTTACTTTTGCACATTTTACAGACACTTATGAGCATGGGAACACAATTCTAGGGCCTCCTTGGAAGGGGCCTGTGCAAGTTAAATAACAGGTTTGCAGCTTAAACTTCATTAGCTTCAGGGAAAGTCCACCTCTGAAACAAGGTCTAGCTATTAAGCAAAAGAGACAATAAGAAGAAAATAGGATCAGTAACTGGGCTAGTTTAGAAACAGAAGGCTTAAAGTTTGGAGAGAAAAGGGAAGGAAAAAAAAAAAAAAAAAAAGGACCTTGAAGCAAGGAACACAAAGCAAAGTAAAATTATGAACCTGAATCTGAGGACACGAATGAATTGGCTCAGATTTACGACTAGAAAAACAAAATAAAAATGAAAGTGTGAATCATCAGCTTGGAGCAGAATACCAGGAGTCTGTTGCATTTGGTTACACAGTGAAACCTGTGGAGTCGAAACTCGATGCAAGTTTGGTTTTGTTTCTCTGGGTCTCGCAAGTTTTCTGTCTTTGACAGGGTGCAGTCTTACCACTTTTCTATTGCTCTCTATTAGTGGAAAATATTCGAGTTTTCCTTCTCTGACAGGTTTCCACCTTACATAGATTCTGGCTTTCGCAGGTTTTACTGTGTCTGTCCTAAAATGCAAAACAAAGACTAATTCCTGCATGCCCAGACACAAGAGTTCCTCAAGCATCCCAACAATTTGCAGTAATCTGATGGCCTTGTGTTTGGAGATACAAGAGCATTTCCAAAACCTGCACAAATAAACCTCTGTGAGCCAAAGATTGTTGTTGTTAGGTGCTGTTGAGTCGGTTCGGACTCATAGCCAAAGATTAGTGGGATAGACAAATCCTGCAAAACAATCTTTTAAATTAAAAGATGCACATTTACACACTCTTGGGACTCCTTAATATCTTGAAAAAGAACATTTATGATAGTTAGAAATTTTACCCCGTTAAAAATGCGATTTTCCTCCAAGATGCCATTTTTTTTTTTTTTTTTACCTATTTATACATTTTTCCTGTAGGTTTTCAAGAACTCACTATAAAATTCTTTTTCTGGAATCTACTGTGTACTTGAAATTTTTCTTGAATCATTAATCATTAATATGCACATCACCTCGTGTCTGACTTCTCATTTGTATTGCCTAATCAGTCAAGGATGAATGCACAGAATAACAATTGATTTTATTTGATCATTCAAATTCATGTGACAAATCTTGATTATTATCAGTTTTTCAGAAATTGGGCTTGGTCTTTCATGGAACACAGACATCAGAGGCAGAGAGTTATTTGGGTTCTTTTTGCTATTCCTATACACAGCTGAAAATTGAAAGACCAGTGCAGCAACTTTAACTCTTCTTTTTTAAACTAAAAATACCAAAAAAACTCTTTTGATGAGAAAATAGACGTTTTTGGTTTTTGTTTTTAAATGCCTCCCTCTCTCCTTGTTACTCATGGATGATGGCTGGGCTTATTCCTGTGGAGGGAGAAAAATTTAAAGACATATTGTATCACCAGAGCACTGTAATATATTTCCTTTCATTTCGTAAGGAAATGATTGAAAAAATAATGAACTAGTCTGCTTAATTGGAATTTAGAAAAAAAGAAGGGATGAGTCAGAAAGCAAGTTGCAAATAGCTTGACTTACATATGTGTTTGTGATTCCAACACCAAACTTCGAAATTTTGAGAATCCTCAGGCAGGGTACCTCATCACAGAGCACTTCCTTCACAACTTTCACAAACTCAGTCCCTAAGATCTGAGTGATTAACAATAGCCACAAAAAAGGGGGGAGGTATAAATAAGCCTCAAAATACTTCAAAAACTGCCTGTAATCTTGCTTTTTGAACACTCTCAACAGTATAAACAGAATAATCACGGCTTACTGAAATACAGAGATGTTTAGAACTAATTTTTATTAAAGTTTTGTACATCTTTTGTGCTTAAACATTTGAAAGAGCTACTTCCAAGATGAAAAACTGTTGAGATGGATTTCTCTGTAAGACAGACTGAGAAGTAATTTTGGTTGGTAGTCTTAATTCTTCTTAATGTAATTACCCTATTACTCTTTTTTGTGCTCAAAAGAATCCAATAACTACATGTCAGATTCACAAAGTGAGCAAAACCTTCTACCTACATTTTGGATTCTTGAGGTCAGCCAAAAAAGAGCTTTCCCTATACAGCCAGTTATTCATTTATTTATTCAGCAAATATTTGTAACCGTCAGGTACTATTCTAAAAAGGTCCCTGAGTGATGGAAACAGTTTGTGTTTGGATACTAGCCTAAAGGTTGGTGGTTAGAACCCACCCAGCGGCACCATGGAGGAAAGGCCTGGTGATCTGCTTCTGTAAAGATCACAGCCAAGAAATCTTTACAACCAAGAAATATGGAGCAGTTCTACTCTGTAACACATGGGATCACTATGAGTCAGAATCAATTCAATGGCAATAGGTTTGTTTTGTTTTGTTGTGGGTGAGTTACTATTCTAAATGTTGGGATAGACCAAAGAAAAAGACAAATATGGTCCTTGCCTCACACAACTTAATATTCAGAAAGGAAGTCAGACATTAAACACAATTTATATGTTTGACAGTGTTGTTATAGTCTGTGTCCTCAGTGCTGTGGAAAGTAAGGGAGGGACATAACCTAGTCTACAAGAGCAGAATATACTTCCCATAGATGGTAGTATTAAACAGATACCTGAAGTTGACCAGAGAGAGAGGGAGGACATTAGTATTTCAGGCTTAAGCAATTGCCTTGTCCAAAGGCCGAGAATCAAGCAATCAAGAAACACTTGGTGAAAAAAGCCCAGAGTGGTTGGAGCAGAGAGGGTAGTGAGAAAATTGGACACAAATTGAGTCTAAAAAGGTAGGCAAGGGCCAAATCCTAGATAGCACTGTAAACCCTGTCAAGACTTTTAGACTGTGTCATAAGGAGAGGTCAAATCATCTGAAGGCTTTATTTAGAGAAAGAGCTAAGGAGATTTACATTTTTGAAAGATTACTTTGACTACACAGAGGAGAATGGATTAGCGTATTGCAAGACTAATGCACTGAGATCAATTAGAAGGATATTACTGTGGATTATATAATGAACAATTTTATCTAGCAGGTCAATTTCTAATTATATTTAGCAAACCTAATGGGTCAAGTGAAAGGCATTATACTTCAAAGTCAGGAAGTCAATTAGTCCTTCTACAAGAGTAACACTGGTATCACTGGTATTACCAGTAATCACAACCAGGGGGCCTACTTTATGAGGATGAGTAACTGGTAATACTGGGTTGAAATTTTTACAGCCCAAAATAATCTGTGTGTTCACCGTCTTGAAATGGTGACTATATTTATGCTACTGTTAAAATGCTAGCCAGGAAAAATTTTAATAAAAGATATATTCTCTTAATCTACTCTTTATTTATTTATTTATTTTGTGCCATCCAGTAGATTCTGACTCATAGGAACCCTATAGGACAGAGTAGAACTGCCCCAAAGGGTTTCAAAGACTGTAATTTTTATGGGAGCAGATCACCAAGTCTTTTCTCCTGCAGAGTAGCTGGCGGGTTCCCACGGCTGACCTTTCGGTTAGCAGCCAAGGGCTTAACCATTGAGTCACTAGAGTTCCACTCTTTAGTGAGTATATGTTTTATCCTCATATAACATTAAAGCTATGAAAATCTATAATCTTAGATCTTATTAGGTCAGCTCTAACCATTCCACTGTTCATGGGGAATTATATATATAACAAAGCCAAAAATAGTCACATGTATCTGGTGTTATTGTTAGGTGTCATCGAGTTGGTCCTGACTCATAGTGACCATATGTACAACAGAATGAAACACTGTCTGGTCCTGCACCATCCTCACAGTCATTGCTGTTTCAGCCCATTGTTGTAGCCAGTGTGTCAACCCATCTCATCAAGGGTATTCTTCTTTTCACTAACCCTCTACTTCACTAAGCATGATGTCTTTCTCCAGTGACTGGTGCCTCCTGACAACATGTCTAAAGTACATGAAGCAAAGTCTCGCCACCCTTGCTTCTAAGCTGCATTGTAGCTGTACTTCTTCCAAGACAGATTTGTTCACTTTTCTGGCAATCCATGGTATATTCAATATTCTTCGCCAACACCATAATCCAAATGCACCAATTCTTCTTCGGTCTTCCCAATTCATTGTCCAGCTTTCGCATGCATATGAGGTGACTGATAATACTGTGGCTTGGGTCGGAGCACCTTAGTCCTCAAAGTAACATCTGTGCTGTTTAACACTTTAAAGAGGACTTCTGCAGCAGATTTGCCTAATCTAATATGTCGTTTGATTTCTTGACTGCTGCTTCGGTGGGCGTTGATGTATCAGACAGATAGATATTAATATATAGCAGTCTTAGTTATTTAGTGCTGCTATAATAGAAATAACACAAGTCAATGGCTTTAAAAAGAGAAATTTATTCTCTCAGAGTCTAGGAGGCTAGAAGTCCGAATTCAAGGTGACAGCTCCTGGGGAAGGCTTTCTCTGTTTGTCACCTCTGGGAGAAGGTCCTTGTCATCAATCTTCCCCTGGACTAGGAGCTACTCAGCACAGGGTCCCTAGGTCCAAAAGACACGCTATTCTCCTGCCTGTTGTTTCTGGGTGGTATGAGGTCCCCATGTCTCTCTGCTCCTTTCTCTCTTTTATATCTCAAAAGAGATTGACTTAAGACACAAACTAATCTTGTAGATTGAGTCCTGCCTCATTAACATAACTGCCTCTCATGCTGCTCACTAACATCATAGAGGTAGGATTTACAATACTTACGAAAATTGCATCAGATGACAAAATGGTGGACAATCACAAAATACTGGGAATCATGGCCTAGCCAAGTTGACACATATTTTTGGGGGACACAATTCAAGACATGACAGGAGGCTACAAGTCTGAATTCAGGGAATTCTACAGAAAGGCTCTCTCTGTCTGCTCTGGAGGAAGGTCCTTATCTCTTCAGCTTCTGTTTTCTGGTTACTTGGAGATCTCCCTGTGGCTTGGCATCTATCTTTCCCCATCTCTGCTTGCTGGCTTGCTTATTTAATCTCTTTTATATTGCAAAAGAGATTAAACAACACACACCCTACACTAATCTTGACTCATTAACATAATAAAGGCAACCCAAATGTGATTATAACCACAGGCATAGAGGTTAGGATTTACAACACATATATTTTGCGGGGACATGACTGAATATATAATAATAGCTATATAAATATTTCAAGTTTTTTTGTATAAAAATATTGCTTTTTGAAGATGGATAAGAAAAATAACCATATGGAGACAATCCCTCATGTATTAAGTAAAATAGAAAAACATCACACGATACTGTGAGTTATGTATTTCAATGTCTGCTTATCAGGAAACATATGAAACTTGAAGAAATTATTTTCTCCCCATGTTTGTCAGCGTTTTGCCTCAGTTCTTGGAGAATTCTGAGTATTAGAGATTTGAATTCCCTATCAGGTAGTTCTAGGGCATTTTCTTCCACT
>NW_004443945.1:32444336-32449981 GCF_000243295.1 Trichechus manatus latirostris
GTTTTTTGGATCTTTGCTGTGGAGGGATGGTGTGGTGATTCTGCCTACAGCGCCATTTTGCCCTCAGAAATTATTTTTTAATGAGATGATAATGAATGCATTTCCATTTTCTCCTGAGATGCTGGAAAATCTCTGAGCTAAATTTAATGCTCAAATATATCAACTAGGTTAGCTAAGGTAGTTAGGATAGCTCCCTTCCCCTCCTATATAATCTTTGTTTATTTGTTTCCATTTTAACAACCTGGTTACATACATACATTTAGTGTAAGTCATTCAAAACATTTTTGGAAGATCTTGACTAATACTGTATATTTCAATAATAATTTTAAAATAGGAATTATTTATCTAATATTTTCCCAAAAATTCTTCAACATGTTTCATTAACTAAAATAAAAATCAAAGGGCTATTTTCATTTCGTTTTTTTCCCAGCAGTTTGCTCAACTGTTTCAAAGAATCCTTGCTGTTTTTTTATTTAACTTTGGAAAAACTTGAAGCAAAAGTAGAGAGGGTGATGGCTAAGACTAAGACAATGACACTGGAGTTGGAAAGATGGTAGTAGATTTAGGGGATGTTCTGTAAGTATTTTTGTTTTTTTAAATTAGATTGGGTGGTTAAAGACAAAAGAAAATCTTGAAAGAATACCAAGTTTCTCACTTACGAAACGATAAGGTTGGCAGTTAAATTTGCTGAGATGGGGAAGGCAGGAAAAGTTTAGGAGAATGAACAGGGTTAAATTTTAGATGTAGAAAATGAGATCTACCAAGTGAGCACATCTAGTAGATAATTATAAATATATTCAAATTACTACAGAAGGAACTTCTGGGAAACACGGTGCTACAGACAGAAGCACCACACCGTTGCTCCACAGAAGACCCAAAAAACTAAGTCAAACAGAGACAAATATCAATCCTGAAACCATAACCATCAAATGAAGAGATAAAGAACTCAGCCAAGCACTTTATGGAATAAGAAACTGACAGAGAACAGAGAATGAGGAGAGATAGGTAAAGAGGTCCCCTATCAGCTAACACAGCATAAATTCACCATCATGGACTCCTGTTGGAGATCAGTGAACAGGCAGTATGGGAAAGCAGCTTCACGGAGCTCCCAGCAGGAGACAGAACAACCGGTAGCCAGCAATATACACTTTTCCAAGCCCTAACCTTCTTCACTCCCGCTCGGCATCCTCTGCTTCCTGCAGCCACAGTCTCTTGACCAGGAGGCACCGGCTTCAGCACTGTGCAGCTTGGATTCCACCTGCCCACACTGGCCAGCTCCCTGAGTGCCATTTGTTTGTTGTTGGTGTTGCTTTTTTCTG
The DNA here is from genome assembly GCF_000243295.1 of Trichechus manatus latirostris. Taxonomy (NCBI): domain Eukaryota; kingdom Metazoa; phylum Chordata; class Mammalia; order Sirenia; family Trichechidae; genus Trichechus; species Trichechus manatus. Next base: position 32,445,656 of record NW_004443945.1, read on the forward strand.
CTTTTTTTGGTTTCTTCCATACCTCTCACCACCTCTCCCTTCTTTCTTTCAAATACCTGGTTCTATGTGCCATCTTTACTTCTTCTTGAAAGGCTGTGAAATGCCGCTAGACTGTGGAACTGCTTCTTGGCCCTCGTGACACGCAGGTTGGATCCCAGGTATTTTTTGTTTGCTTGCTTTGATTTTTTCTGTTTAGATTTGTTAGTTTGTTTTTCTTTTCTTGGCTCGAGAGCCCCTTTTAGCAGGGCTGTACTGCACAGCTTGGGGCTACTTTCTCAGTCTGAACAGCCACGCAGTGGGATCACTGGAAGCATTTCTTTTTTCTTTTTTTTTGGGGTTTTTTTTTCTCTCATTTTCCCTTTTTGTCTTTCTTCATTCCTCCGTTTATCGTCTCTCTATATTTACCTTCTCTTCCTGTCTCCTGAATACCTGGAACTGTGTGACACCTCTACCCCTTCTAGTCAGGCTGTATTTTGTGGCCAGGAGCCACTTCCCTAGTCTTCACAGTCACACTGGTGGGATCCATAGGGGCTTTGCTTCTTTTTTTTTTTTCCTTCTAATTTTTATTTATTTATTTTTTTCTTTTACTGTTTTTTTTTTCCTCCTTTTTGTTTTTCTCTATTTCTCGGACTCTCATCTCTACTTCCAATAGCAAGCTCCCTTAGCACTCTTTTTGGTTTTTTGTTGGTTTTTTTTTCAGCTCCTGTACCTCTCTCCTCTGTCTCCTCTTTCCCATACCCAACTTTGCTGCTCCACACATCACAATCTCCCTCCTCCTTGCTGCCTACTTGCACCATGCACTGAACATCACACCGCTGAGAAGAACAGGCACAGCCAACAAGAACCTGCCCTGCACTAATTCCCAGCCTTCCCCGTCAGCCCTAGTATGTGCCACAAACAAACCATCCCAGCAACTCCCCTTCAGCTGGACCTGTCCTGCTGCACCATAGCTAAGTGACTGACCATGCCCATTGGAGACGGAGGTGAAAAGTATCATGCCCACAGATATGCAAAAAACAAAAAACACACAGCCCGCCTGCTCAGACATAACCAAATTAAAAAAAAGCAGGATGAAACAAACAAATCTACAATCAATAAACGAGGAAAATAACTACTGAATGTCCCGAAGACAGCAGACAATATCAAAACATATACAAAAACAAGACAGGATGGTTCCAGTAGCCATCTAAAAAAAAACCCAGGTGACTTTCCAGTAGAAGAAAAGGCACTATAACTACCTGATGGAGAATTTGAAACTCTAATATTCAGAACTATCCAAGAGTTGAAGTGAAAAGCAGACAAAATGAGTAAAAAATAGAAAAATTAATGGAAAATACAGACCAAAAAAATGGAAGAATTCAGGAAAATAATACAGGAAAAAAAATGCCAAAGGAAATTCACAACCAGAAATATTATATAAACAACAATTAGAAATCCAAAAGATAACAAGATTTCAGAAATGGACAGTGTCATAGGAGGACTGAGGAGCAGGTTTCAAACAATGGAAGACAGGATCAGCAAAATTGAGGATAAACACTTGGCTACAACTCTGTTTGAGGAAAAATCAGAAAAAAGAACTAAAAAAAATGAAGAAACCCTGAGAATTATGTGGGATACAATCAAAAGCAAAAATTTGTGAGTGATCGGAGTTCCAGAACAGGGAGAGAAAACACAGAGGATCATTGAAGAATTGCTGACAGAAAACTTCAACAATATCATGAAAGATGAAAAGCTGACCATCCAAGAAGCTCAATGAACCTCATATAGGATATACCCCAAAATAAAATCACCAAGGCATATCATAATCACACTCGCCAAAACCAAAGACAAACAAAGAATCCTGAGAGCAGCTCAAGAAAAAGAAAAAGTCGCATACAGAGGAGAAACAATAAGACTAAGCTCGGATTATTCAGCAGAAACCATGCAGGCAAAAAGGCAATGGTATGACATATATAAAACCTTGAAAGAAAAAAATTACCAGCCAAGAATAATATATCCTGAAAAACTCTCACTCAAATATGACAGTGATATTAGGACATTTCCAGGTAAACAGCAATTAAGGGACTATGTAAAAACCAAAGGAAACTTACAAGAATTATTAAAGGGAGTCCTTCAGTCTGAGAGCAAACGAGATCAGACCACAGGCAGAATCTAGGACACAGGATCATACCAGCCAGATACCAATCTAGGAAATTAACTCTCAAGGACTATGAAAAACCAAAAGAATTACAACAGGGAACCAGAGAGGTTAATCTGTAAATGACAACAACATCACAACAATAAAAGAGGGAATAAATGGTGTAGATACAGAACCTTCTAATAGAGAGGAAGGCAAGGTGATACCAAGTAACAATAGACTGGTTCAAACTTAAGAAGATGAGGGTAAAATCCAAGGAAGCCACAAATAAAGTTAACAAACCTACTCATCAAAAGAAAAAAGAAAAACAAAGTATCAGTAAAAACAAAATCTACAAACAAAAGAAATGAAAAATCCAAAAGCCGTAGGAATTCAGCACAGGAGAATAAGAGGAACAAAGAAAATATCAGCACCACAAAAAAAGTTCTACAAAATGACAGCAATAAACTCACACCTATCAATAATTACACTGAATGTAAATGGCCTAAATGCACCCATAAAGAGACGGAGAGTGATAGACTGGATAAAAAAACAGGATCCATCAATATGCTGTCTACAAAAGGCAAACCTTAGAAACAAAGATGTAAATTAATTAAAAATCAAAGGATGAAAAAAATATATCAAGCAAACAGCTACCAAAAAAGAGCAGGAGTGACAATAGTAATCTCAGATAAATTAGACTTTAAAACAAAATCCACCATAAAAGACAAAGGACATTATACAGTGATTAAGCGGATGATCCATCAGGAAGACATAACCATAATAAATACCTATGCATCAATGATAGGGGTCCAAAATACATAAAACAAACTCTAATGGCACTGAATGGAAATTGATAGTTCTACAATAATAGTACGAGACTTCAACACACCACTCTTGATAAAGGGCAGAACATCTAGAAACTCAACAAAGATACAGAAGAACTAAAGGCCACAATCAGCCAACTTGACCTCATAGACATATCTAAAACACTCTACCCAACAGTTTCAAAGTACACATTATTTTCCAACACACATGGAATATTCTCCAGAATAGACCACATCTTAGGCCACAGAGCAACCCTCAACATAATCCAAAACACTGAAATGATACAAAGTTTCTTCTCTGACCACAATGCCGTAAAGGGAGAAATTAACAACAGAAAGAGCAAGGAAAAAAAATCAATTACATGGACATTGAATAACACCCTGCTTACAAACCACTGGGTAATAGAAGAAATCAGAGATGGAATCAAAAAATTTCTAGAATCAAACGAGAATGAAAACATATCATACCAAAACCTTTGGGACACAGCAAAGGCAGTCATCAGAGGACAATTTATAGAAATAGATGTAGACATCAAAAAACAAAGTGATAAAATCAAAACATTAACCACACAACTCAAACAAATAGAAACATTACAGCAAAAAAAAAAAAAAAGCCTACCACCACTAGAAGAAAGGAAATAATAATGATAAGAGAAGAAATAAATGAAATAGAGAATAGAAAAACAATAGAAAGAATCAAAACCAAAAGTTTGTTCTTTGAAAGAATCAACAAAATCAACAAACCACTGGCCAGATGCACAAAAGAAAAACAGGAGAGGACACAAATAACCCAAATAAGAAATGCAATGGGGGACATTACAACAAACCCAACTGAAATAAAAATGATTATAACAGAGTATTATGAAGAACAATACTCCAACAAATTTGAAAACCTAGAGGAAATGGATAAATTTCCAGAAACACACTACCTACCCAAACTACCACAAGGTGATGTTGAAAATCTGAATAGACCCATAACAAGAGAAGAGTTTGAAAAGATAATTGAAAAACTCCCCCAAAACAGTGCTGGCTCAGATGGCTTCACTGGAGAATTCTACAAAACATTCAGAGAAGAGCTTATACCAGTACTACTCACTACTTTAGCACATAGAAAAGGAAGCAACAATTCCAATTTCATTCTATAAAGCCAGTATGACCCTGTTACCAAAACCAGGCACAGACACCAGAAAAAAAAAAATTACAGACCAATATCTCTCATGAATATAGATGCAAAAATTCTCAACAAAATTCTAGCCAATAGAATTCAGTATCATATCAAAAAATAAATAAATAAATACACCATGACCAAGTAGGATTCATACCAGGTATGCAAGGATGGTTCAACATTAGAAAATCAATCAACGTAATCCACCAGATAAATAA
>NW_004443945.1:32450281-32461990 GCF_000243295.1 Trichechus manatus latirostris
CATCCAAATTGGTAATGAAGAAGTTAAACAGTCCCTGTTTGAGGATGATATGATTCTGTACATAGAAAACCCTAAACACTCCATGAGAAAACTACTGTAAGTAATAGATTCAGCAGAGTAGCAGGATACAAGATAAACATACAAAAATCAGTTGAATTCCTATACACCAATAAAGAGAATGATGAAAAGGAAATCAGGAAAACAATACATTTATAACAGCCTCTAAAAAAATAAACTACTTAAGAATAAATCTAACCAGGGTGGTAAAAGACCTACACAAAGAAAACTACAAAACACTACTGCAAGAAACCTAAAAGGATATAAATAAATGGAAAAACATACTATGCTCTTGGGTAGGTAGATTCAACATTGTGAAAATGACAGTTGTACCCAAAAGCAACTTACAAATACAATGCAATCCCAATCCAAATACCAACAACATTCTTGGAAGAGATGGAAAAACTAATCATTAACTTTATACGGAAAGGGAAGAAGCCCCAAATAAGTAAAGCACTACTGAGAAAGAAGAATAAAGTAGGAGGACTCACACTACCTGACCTCAGAACCTACTATACAGCTACGGCAGTCAAAACAGCCTGGTACTGGTACAATGACAGATACATTGACCAATGGAACAGGATTGAGAATCCAGATGTAAATCCATCCACCAATGGTCACATGATCTTCCACAAGGACCCAAAGTCCATCAAATGGGGGAACAGACAGTCTTTTTAACAAACGGTGCTGGCAAAACTGGATGTCCATCTGCAAAAAAATGAAACAGGACCCATACCTCATACCATATACAAAACTAATTCAAAATGGATCAAAGACCTAAATATAAATCCAAAAATTATACAGTTCATAGAAGAAAAAAAGGATCGATGCTAGAGACCCTAATACTCGGCATTAACAGGATACAAACCATAACCAACAACACACAAACTCCAGAAAATATGCTAGATAACTTGGATCTTCTAAAATTAAACACTTATCCTCATCAAAAGACTTCACCAAAAGAGTAAAAAGAGCACCTAAGACTGGAAAAATTTTTTAGACATTACATGTCAGACAAAGGTCTAATCTGTAAAATCTACAAGAAAATCCAACACCTTTACAACAAAAAGACAAATAATCCAATCAAAAATGAGCAAAGGAAATGAACCGACACTTCGCAGAAGACATTCAAGCAGCCAACAGACACATGAGGAAATGCTCACGATCACTAGCCATTAGAGAAATGCAAATCAAAACTATGAGATACCATCCTACCCCAACATCACTGGCACAAATCAAAAAAACTGGAAATAACAAATGTTGGAGAGGATGCTGGGAGATCGAAACTCTTATCCACTGCTGGTTGGAATGCAAAATGATACAACTATTTTGGAAAACGATATGGTGCTTCCTCACAAAGCTAGAAATAGAAATACCAAACGATCCAGCAATCCCACTCCTAGAAATGTATCCTAGAGAAATAAGAACCATCACACAAATAGACATATGCACATCCATGATCTTTGTAGCATTGTTCACAATAGCAAAAAGATGGAATCAACCTAAATGCCCATCAAAGATGAATGGATAAACAAACTATGGTTTATACACACAATGGAGTATTATGTAATAATAAAGAACAATGATGAATCTGTGAAGCATCTCATAACATGGATGAAAGTGTAGGACACTATGCTGAGTGAAATAAGTCAATCACAAAAGGACAAATATTGTATGAGACTACTATTGTGAAAACTCATGAAAAAGGTTACTCACAAAATGAAACAATTTTGATGGTTACGAGGGATGGGAGGGATGGGAGGGATGGGAGGGACGGGGGGGATACTAAATAGACAATAGATAAATGGTAACTTTGGTGGAGGGTAAGACAGAACACAATACTGGGGAAGACAACACAGCTTGTACAAAGCAAGGTCATGGAAGCTCCATAGATACATCCAAACTCCCTGAGGGACTGAATTGCTGGGCAGAGGGCTGTGGGGACCATGGACTCGAGGAACATCTAGCTCAATTGGCATAACATAATTTATAAAGAAAATGTTCTACATTCTACCTTGGTGAGTAGCATCTGGGGTCTTAAAAGCCTGTGACCAGCCATCTAAGATACTCCACTGGTCTCACCCCTTCGAGAGCAAGGGAGAATGAAGAAAACAAGATACAAAAGAAAGATTAGTCCAAAGGACTAGTGGACCACAACTACTACGGCCTCCACCAGACTGAGTCCAGTATAACTAGATGGCTACCACCACTGACTGCTCTGACAGGGATCACAACAGAGGGTCCTAGACGGAGCTGGAGAAAAATGTAGAACAAAATTCTTACTCACAAAAAAAAGACCAGACTCAATGGCCTGACAGAGACTGGAGAAACCCAGAGAGTATGGCCTCTGTACATCCTTCTAGCTCAGTAATGAAGTCACTCCCGAGGTTCACCCTTCACCCAAAAATTAGACATCCCCATAAAACAAAATGAGACTAGTGGGGCACAACAGTCCAGGGACAAGGAACCGAAGACAGAAGGGGAAAGGAAAGCTGGTAATAGGGAACCCAAGTTTGAGAAGAGACAGTGCTGACATGTCGTGGGTTTGTTAACCATTGTCGTAAAGCAATATATGTACTATTTAATGAGAAGCTATTTGTTCCGTAAACCTTCACCTAAAGGACAATAAAAAAAGAAAAAAATTAAAAATAAAAACATTCTCCAGTCCCCCCTCAAAAAAAAAAAAAAAAAAAATTACTACAAAAAATAAAATGAAAACACTTTTAGTTAAAATAGATGCTTCTGGAAAAAAAAAAAGGAGAAATGGAGACCATCTTTACCCTTCTGGCATTAAAAAATTAAAAATGAGACAACATACATAAAATGATGGCTTTGAAGACATTGGACATCAGGTAAAGATGGACAATGATCCCTGGAAACAAGAAACAAATGAAGCACTATGATAACCCTACTGTACAGAGGAGAAAGAATTTCTGTGCTGCAGCATGGAGCCATGAAACCTAGATAGTCAGCTTGAATTGAGGAGACATAGCTGAGCGGTAAAGGTGGCCATAGTTTACAGAAAAAATTATTGGAGAGGAAAAAAAAATTCAGAGAAAGAGAACTATATGGATTTGCAAAGTATACCCATTGAGTCCAGTGAGTATTGATCAGTGATTGTGTGGGAAGAAATTATCATAGGCTGAAAAATGAACTACCTGAAAAGATCAGAGACACCAATCTCTAGAACTCACTCAGGTCTATGAATAATTCCTGTCCCCAAGAGGCAGAGTGGAAATCTTACTAATTCACAAGATAAAAGATAGAGGACCCATAAGGGCTGTGATGGTTAAGACTGTGTGTCAGCTTGGCTGGGCCATGATTCTCAGTGTTTATATGTGATCAGTCCCATGGTGGGATCTGGTGTGAGTAGCCAATTGAAAGGGAATTTCCTTGGGTGTGTTGCCTGCATCCAAATATAAGCAGTCGTTCTGGCTTTTTGCTCACTCTGGATCCTGCAGCTGGCTCCTGCTCTCTGACCTGCCGATCTTGGGTTCACCAGCCCCTGCAGCTACGTGAATCAGGAGATGCCTCTATCCTGATCTACAGACTTCGGAGGCTCCAGCCTTTACAACCACGTGAGCCGTTTCCTTGATATAGATATATATGTATACATATTTATACTCTCTATACTGGTTTTGCTTTTCTAGAGAACCCAGCCTAAAGCAAGAGCTCTGCCTCAGCATTAGGAGAAAATAAGCCCTAGACTAAATACTGCTCTGATCCTGCCTAACAAAACCTAAAATCAAGACCTGAAAGGGTCAAGGTGTTTCGAAGAAACTTAACTAATCCTAGAACAAAGTTCAAAAATGTTTACAATACAAAAATACTCAACACCCTACAAGATAAATTCACAATGACTCACATCCTATCAAAAATTATTAGGCATGCAAAGAAGCAAACACTGATTAAACTGCAAGGAGAAGCAGATAACTCTACAATTATAGTCAGAGATTTAAATAACTTCTCCTTCAATAATTAATAGAAAAAATACACAGAAAATCATTAAGGTTATAGGAGCCTTGAACAACTTGACCTAATTGATATTTATAGAATGCTTTACCCAGTAAGAGCAGAATATACATTCTTTTCAAATGTACAAGGAACATTTACCAAGATAGATCATTTTCTAGACCATAAAATGAATATCAATATTTTTATAAAGATACATATTATACAAAGTATGTTCTCAAACCACAATAAAATTAAATTAGATACCAATAACAGAAAGATCTTTGGGAAACCCCCAATATATATAGAACCTAAATAACACCTCACAACTGGACCAATAAGCAACATCATGATAAACAGAGAAAAGACTGAAGTTGTCAAGTATTTCATTTTACTTGGATCCACAATCAACACTCATGGTAGCAGCAGTCAAGAAATCAAAATATGCATTGCATCGTGCAAATCTGCTGCAAAAGCCTCTTTAAAGTGTTAAAAAGCAAAGATGTCACCTTGGACTAAGGTGCGCCTTACTCAAGCCATGGTGATTTCAGTCACCTAATATGCATGCGAAAGTTGGATAATGAATACGGAAGCCCAAAGAAGAACTGATAACTTTGAATTGTGGTGTTGGCAAAGATTACTGAATATACCATGGACTGCCAAAAGAAGGAACAAATCTGTTTTGGAGGAAGTACAACCAGAATGCACCTTAGAAGCAAGGATGGCAAGGCTATGTTTCACATACTTTGGACATGTTTTCAGGAGGGATCAGTTCCTGGAGAAGGACATCATGCTTGGTAAAGTAGAGGGTCAGCAAAAAAGAGGAAGACCTTCAACGAGACGGATTGACACAGTGGCTGCAACAATGGATTCAAGCACAACAACAATTGTGAGGATAGCGCAGGACCAGGCAGTGTTTCGTTCTGTTGTACACAGGGTTGCTATGAGTTGGAACTGACTTGACGGCACCTAACAACAAGTAACCCACAGATCAAAGAAGAAATTAAAAGGAAAATAAGAAAGTAGCTTTCACTAAACAAAAATGAAAAGGCAACATTAAAATGTATGTGATACAGCCAAAGTAGTACTTCGAGGAAATATACCACTAATGCCAATATTAAAAAAAAAAAAATATCCACTGCCGTTGAGTCGATTCCAACTTATAGCAACCCTGTAGGACAGAGTAGAACTACCCCATAGGGTTTCCAAGGCTGTAAATCTTTATGGAAGCAGACTGCCACATCTTTCTCCCGTGGAGTGGCTGGTAGGTGTGAACCACCAACCTTCTGGATAGCAGCTGATCACTTTAACCACTGTACCACCAGTGCACCTTTATTAGAAGGAAGGAAGGTCTCAAGTAGATGACCTCAGCTTCCACATAACCAAAATAGAAAAAGAATTGAAATTAAATCCAAAATAAGCAGAAGAAAGGAAATATTAAAAATCAGAGATCAAGAGAAAGAAAACAGGAAATCATTACAGAAAATAGTGAAATCAAAAGATGGTTCTTTGAAAACATCAATAATATTCATAAACCTCAAGCCAGACGGAGCATAAGAAAGTAAAGAAACAAATACATTACCAACATCAGGAATGATAGAGGTGACATCACTACAGAGTCTTTGTGTATTAAAAGAATAAAGGAATATTATGAGCAACTTTAGCTCAATAAATTTAATGACTTAGATAAAATGAACAAATCTCTTGAAAGACACAAACTACTAAAGCTCACTCATGAATAAATAGGTAGCTTGCATAGTCCTATAACTAATAAAGAAATTAAATTTTAAATTGCAAAGGTGCACCATGAAACTTTGCAGAATTATGCACGTTTGTTATCTTGATTGTAATGATGAATACATATGCCAAAATTTATTGGATTGTATACTTTACATATGTGCAGTTTATTGTGTGCCTATTTTAACTCAATAAAACAGTTTTGTTTTGTTTTTTTTTTTTTAAAAAAAAAAAAAGGAATACTTTTGGCTCACAACGCAGACATGGCTGTTTTAATTTCCTTCCTCCAAATAATAAAAATCAAGGAGATAAAGGAGGATGCCAGAGCCCTGGTGGCACAGTGGTTAAGAGCTCAGCTACTAGCCAAAAGGTTGGCAGTTTGAATCCACTAGCTGCTCCTTGGAAATTCTATGGGGCAATTCTACTCTGTCCTATACAGTCGCTATGAGTCAGAATCAACTTGATGGCAATGGGTTTTTTTGTTTGTTTATCAATGGATTAGAGCGTGCATCACATTTCTCAGGGTATAAGCGGATAGAAGAGTGCGGATAGGTGATAGGAAACCGAGTGGAGAATTCCAGCTCAGAACAGTCTCGGGAGAAGCAGCCCAGAGGAGGTAACCCATCTGCTGTGTAGAACCCAGAAGAGCCTCCAAACCTGTCTATAGCAAGTGAAATGAAAGAAAAATAGAAATGAAGTTGCAATAGTAGTGTTAACTGAAGGCGTCTGTACAGCAAAATTACTTCCTAACACCCTCCCTTCTTCCCATGGACATAAAACAAACACAGACTGCATGGAAGGGAAACACACACCCCTGCCCCATTCCTTCCCAAGTTATTTGTTGAAGTGGGGGCTGTGCTGAGGACTGGGTTTCTTTGCTAAGTAAATTTTAAGTTTTAAATACTATGGGAAAATCTTTCTATTATGATATTGTACCTGAATTATAGATATTATTTTAAATTAAAATTATTCTCTTATAATAAATGTTAACTTAAAACTCATACCACCTCTAGAAATACTTTATTTCTAAATATTTATCTTAGTCTTTGTATAAATAAAAATATGAAATGTCATCATGAAATACTGGGTACATTGTTATCTGCCTAGAGTGGAAATTATGCATAGAATAGGTATAGACATCATAATTAAAAAAGACAACATACAATATAACAATCTATTAAGTGTACTTTTTGAGAAATATTTTCAAAACTGATACAAAGTAGTAAGTGAGTGAAAGTAAGTTGATGATCAAAATGTACAATATGTATTCGAAAATACATATAAAAGTATATCTGTAGAATGAATTCATTATTTTTTTGAAAACAAACTATTCATGTTTAAAATAAAATCACAATTTCAATTTTTTCTCCGTGCTATATTTTCTAGTATGTTCAGGTAATATGGTAACCCATATTTTTTGCATTTCTTTTTTATGTATTTCTTTAACAGTTACATATATGTCTCTACTTCTATTTGCAAACAAATGACTCTGAGATCTACATTTTCCACTTTTTATTTCTTCTTTGAACACCTTTATAGAATTCTCTCCTTAGATGTCTCACTAATTCATCACAGCAAAAAAAAAAAAAAAATTTCTATTGACTCTAAATTTTTCCCTTGAGGGGTATTTAACCATGTTTCTTTTTCTTCATTTTCAGAGTAGAACTACATTTAATCTCTTCATTAAAAAAGTAAAAATTGAATACCACCACTTTTGTTCTAATATCTTCAAAATAACTCTCTCTCTTCAAACCGTGATCATAATTTTTAATAGTCTTCTCCCTAATATCTAATGTTTTAAAACAGCAGTTTCCAAAGCAAATTCTATACATTATCTTATGAATGTTTTATCTTCTTAATTAACCCCAAATATGAATTTTTTTCATTGTTGCATGTTTACTATTCTATTACTTGAGGTCTTTACATTCTTCTGCTTTATGGAAACTAATTTTTCAGAGATTCAATTACTTCCTGTACAAGAAATATTCAAGATGTAAGTTCTTGGTATTTCCTGCCAGCCAGGTAAATTTCTGTCCTTAGGTTCTGTGGAACACCTGTGTATTTTGGATATATTTTAACGGTAGAGTCAACAGAATATGACCACTTCTCACCCCTCACCCTACTACTGCCACTCTGGCTTAGTCCTCATTTCTTGCCTGGATTAATGTAGTAATCTCTTAAATGTCCCCCCTGCTTACATCATTGTTCAGTAACGCAGCCAGGAGGATCGTTTTAAAATGTACGTCAGGTTTTGTACCTGGATTCCTATAGTCTCCAAGTAAAAACTCAAGTTTTTACAATGAGCACAGCTATCTCTCTGACCTCATCTTCTAAAGTTCTTCCACTTATTCATTTCCATTTAGCTCATTTGGTCTTCTTGCTAAGGAGCCCGGGTGATGACGTGGTTAAGCGCTGGGCTGCTAAGGGAAAGTTTGGTGGTTTGACCCCAGCAGCCGCTCTGTGGAAGACAGATGTGGCAGTCAGCTTCTGTAAAGCCTTGGAAACCTTATAGGGCAGTTCTACTCTGTCCTATCAGGTCACGATGAATCAGAATCAACTCGATGGCAATGAGTTTTTTGTTTGTTTTTGTTTTTGACCTCCTTGCTGTCCCTCAAACACACCATCCAAAGTCCTACCTTAGGGTTTTTACATTTCTCATTTCCTCTACTTGAACAGTTCTTTCTCTAGATAGCTGCATCACGTGCTTCCTCACTCCCTTCATATCTATGCCCAAATGACAGCTTCTCGGAGAGGTTCTCTCTGAGTACTTCTAAATCAAACAGAATTATCCACTCCTACACTAGTGGCGTAGTGGTTAAGTGCTACAGCTGCTAACGAAAAGGTCAGCAGTTCAGATCCACCAGGCACTCCTTGGAAACTCTCTGGGGCATTTCTGCTCTGTCCTATAGGGTTGCTATGAGTCAGAATCAACTCGATGGCAACAGGTTTGGTTTTTTTGTTTTTTTCAATCCCTCCCAAGCCATCATCCATCTATCAGCTTGTCACACTATGGTGGCTTGATGTTGTTATGATACTGGTAGCTATGCCACCAGTATTTCAAATACTAACAGTTATCATGGTGGACAGGTTTCAGCAGAGCTTCCAGACTAAGATAGACCAGGAAGAAAGGCCTGGCAATCTATTTTCAAAAATTAGCCAATAAAAGCTTTATGGATCACAACATAATACTGTTCAACTCATTTATTTTGGACATGTGATCATGAGGGATCAATTCCTAGAGGAGGACATTATGTTTGGTAACATAGAAGGTCATCGAGGATATGAGTTACAGTAGCCACAATGATGGGCTGGTGATTATAAGGATGACACAGGACCAGGCAATGTGTTGTTCTATTGTACACAAGGTGACCAGGATTCAAAGCTGGCTCAATAGCAGCTAACAACAATAACCCCTACCAAGACCCTTAACATTGTTCTTTTCCATAACACATTACCTTCTAATACATCATGTATTTTCTTTGTAATTTTCAGTTATCCCCCACTAGAATACAAGCTAAATAAAGGCAGGCACTGTATTAGGTTCTGTGCTATGAACTGACATTTGGAAGGTGCTCAATAAATATTTGTTGAACAAATGAAGAAATGATTTCACCTTTCCCCTAAGCTAGTTCTACTTAATAATATATTCCCCAAATGGTTTTCAAGCTCCCATGGCAATCAATTTGCTTAAAGCAAGTGAATTTTTTTTAATGTCTGCCATTACTAACTGCATTAAGTATCTTCTCTACACACCTTTCCACAACTACTCAGGCTCATACCATATCAGCCAATCCAAACTTTCTGTTTATTCAAATTCTCTTCATAGATCTCTTTTTCCTAGTATATTAGAAAGCTGATTATGATTATTTTTAAAATTCTCCTACAGCAGAAGATTTTATAACTTGATATGAATACAACATGATCAATTAATCAAGGAATATGAATTGTATTAATCTCATAGCTGCTGGTTACAATATAAACAAAAAGGAAAGCTAGCATTTCTGAGTAAGAATAAAGCTTTGTTTGAGTGTTTTGTGTTTTATTTATTATAAAAATATGTGATAAAAATTATAACAATTTATAAGAAGCACTGTGTTAATCTCTTTGTCTCAATGGTTTTAGGAAAAGAAAAGCCACTATCTTAAGAAGAGGCTGATATACATTATCAGTGTTGGATTTGTTCAGTGATGTGTAAAACTTAGAACTATTCAATTGTGCTATTAAAAATAACCTTTAATAATGAAATCCCTGTAGGAAAATAACTTCATTATTTTGAGGATGAAACGCTCCATTTCCTAATCTTTCCCCCACTGAAACAATTATTTTATAAAATAATTTTCAATATTGTGAGATTTCTTAGGAATAAAACCATTGTGCTATATATTGCAAGAGATCATTCATGGGAAGTAGCAGCCACACAATTACAATTTCTATCATCATAATTATTTTTCAAATGTTGCCTTTTACATTTTACTTCCACTTTACATCCCTTCAATTTTCTCTGCATCCTTCAAGTAAAAAAAAAAGAATAGATATAACAAAAATTAACATTTGAATAGCACATTTAAATTTTCAAAGCACTTTTAGCTATATTGCCTCATTTAACCTTAACATCACCCTTGTAAATTTAAGTAGTTGGTATTTTCCCATTATTTAGTTAAAAAAATTGAGTCTCAGAATTCAAGATAATACTGATGGTGTCAGGCAGGGCTTAAACCTGATTCTAGATAGCATTTTCTTCCCTGTTCTATCATTATGACTAGAAAAAGTAGAAACAGAATATGTACTGTTTAATTATTTTATCAATATGACTATTATTATTTATGGTCATCTTGATTTTTCAAACAGTATGAAGCCAGAAAATAATTAATAATAAGACTAACAAAAAATATCTACTGTAACTACCTTGTACTATAAATACTAATCCAAAACTAAAGTCAAGAAAATATCCTAGTAAGGTTTTTGATAAATCAGTTTTATTTTGGCTTACCAGGTGACATGATCCTTAGCAGACTGCATTTGATGCAAGCATGATTTAATTAGTTATTACTGGATTCAGTAATTAAATAATTAAAGACTGAAGGAACATAAAGATATAATAAAAATCATACTTTCTGGATATATAAATCAAAATATATTCATCTAGGAAATGTCATGTAAAGTCATATTGAAACTTGGGGTAAAAGAAAAACTGTGCATACCCGGCCCATACAACTCATATGCAGCCATCACCTGTCAGTGGAGACTTGTGTGTTGCTATGATGCAGAATATGTCTCAATGGAAGTTCCAGACTAAGACACACTAGGAAGAAAGGCTTGGTGATATCCTTCTAAAAATCAGCCTGTGAAAACTCTGTGGATCATGATGATCCAAAACACAACTGAGCCTGGGGATGGCACTGGATTGGGCTGCATTTCCTTTCAATGAACATGAAGTTGCAGTGAGTTGGGGACTGATTTGATAGTAGTTAACAATAACAGTATATACTTACCAAAATGTGCTCCCACATTTTGAGCCAAGTGAAAAACACTAATAAAAGTTCTACAATTAAAAAAAAAATGAATATATATATAAAGTACTGCATTGTCTAATCTGTTCATACACAATTGTCAACCCTCATGAATCCACCTGGAAAGAATTAACCATAGGATAGTACAGAAACCTCAGGAATACTGGAAACAACTATATCCACTAAACAATAACGCAGATCATTAAAAAGAAACCACTAACAGCCTAGCTACTTAAATTTTGACATTTTGGATTGCCAGCAAAATGGCGCTCTAGGCAGAAGCACCATGACGTCCCTCCACAGCAAAGATCCGAAAAACTAAGCCGAACAGAGAAAACAACAATCCTGAAACCCTAAACATCAAATGAAGAGATAAAGAACTCAGCCAAGCACCAAATGGAGTGAGAAAACTGACAGAGAATGGAGATCTAGGAGAGATTCATGCAGAGGTCCC
>NW_004443945.1:32463109-32464195 GCF_000243295.1 Trichechus manatus latirostris
GCCTACTGGAACTTGCCCAGCACTGATTACCGACCCGTCCTGGTGGCTGTAGCAAGTGCCACAAACAACCCGTCCCAATAACTCCTCTTCAGATAGACCTGCCCTAATGTATCATATTTGAGCGACTGACCCTGCCAATTGCAGAAGGAGGTGAAAATAATTGCGCCCACAAATGAGCAAACAACAAAGAACACACAGCCCACCTGCTTAGACATAGCCAAATTAAAAAAAAAAGGTACAAAACAAACAAATCTACAATCAATAAGTGAGGAAACTTAACTACTGAAAGCCCTGAGACAGAAGACAATATCAAAACATTTACAAAAACAGGAAAGGATGGCTCCAGTAGGTGTCCAAAATAAAACACTAGATGACTTTCCAGTGGAAAAAAAGGCATTAGAACTACCTGACAGGGAATTCATATCTCTACTACACAGAATTCTCAAAGAGCTGAAGCAAAAATCAGACAAAAATGAGGAAAAAATAGAAAAATTCCTGGAAAATACAGACAAAATATTGGAAGAATTCAGGAAAATACTGCGGGAACAAAATGCCAAACTAAATTCGCAACTAGAAATTATACAAAAACAACAATTACAAAACCAAAAGATAAACAAGATTTCAGAAACGGACGGTGTCATAGAAGCGCTGAGAAGCAGATTTGAAATGGTGGAAGACAGGATCAGTGAAATTAAAGACAAACACTTGGATACAACTCTGTTTCAGGAAAACTCAGAAAAAGGAACAAAGAAAAATGAAGAGACCCTGAGAGTTATGTGGGATACAATCAAAGCAAAAATTTACGAGTGATCAGAGTTCCAGAACAGGGGAAAAAACAGAAAACACAGAGAGGACCATTGAAGAACTGTTGACAGAAAACTTCCCCAATATCATGAAAGATAAAAAGCTGGCCATCCAAGAAGCTCAACAAGCCCCATATAGGACAGACCCCAAAAGAAAATCACAAAGGCATATCATAATCACACTCTGCAAAACCAAACACAAACAAAGAATCCTGAGAGCAGCTCATGAAAAACAAGAAGTCACATAGAGAAGAGAAACAATAAGACTAAGCTCAGATTATTC
>NW_004443945.1:32468521-32474874 GCF_000243295.1 Trichechus manatus latirostris
AGGTTCACCGTTCAGCTGGGGAGTGGACAGCCGCATAAAACAAAATGGGACTAATGAGGCACAGCAGTCCAGGGACAAGGGTGAGAAGGCAGAAGGGGACAGGAAAGCTGGTGATAGGGAACCAAGGTTGAGTAAGGATAGTGTTGATGTGTTGTGAGGTTGCTGACCATTGTCATAAGGGAACATGTGTACTAACTGTTAAATGAGAAACTATTTTGTTCTGTAAGCCTTCATCTAAAGTGAGAATAGTAGCACAATTGGAAGAGTGTAGTCGATGTCACTGAACTGTGCATGTAGAAATTTTTGAAATGGTGTATGTTTGGCTAAGTATATTTTCACCAAAAAAAAAAAAAAAAGGACGGGAAGGGAGAGGGTTGACATGTTGTGGGGCTGTTAATAGATGTCATAGAACAATATGTGTACTAGTGTTTCATGAGAAACTATTTGTTCTGTAAGCCTTCATGTGAAGTACAATAAAAAAAAGTTTTTTTTGACATTTTATTCATCATAGACTTTTTGCATTAATTTTAATTTTTTTAATAATGCAGGAAAATATTATCTTTATTACTGAGTTTTTTGCCACCCTTTTAAGTTTGCACCTCACCTTAATCTCAGCCCTGATTCTAGGTAAATTTATAATTGACACTGAAAAGAGATAATTGAAATGTTGTCCTACAAATTAAAATAGCCTGCCTCACATAATGTCATGAGAATGTTGGAAGCACAGAGGAAGGGGCACCTGGGCAGAGAGTAGAAGGGGCATCAGAACACTAGGCCTGACCCTTAGTTGGTACTTCCTAAATGCTACTTCCTATCCTCTTCTCAAGATCTCTCCCTGCCGAGTTACTTTACAACACTTGGATTCCTGCTTTTATTGAGCTAAAAATCAAGTACGGGGGTTAAGTCAAGTCTACTAGGATCTCCTTCTTAACACGTTCTTTCCTCAAGGCAGACAGACCATGATGTGTCATGGGAGTTGACTGGAGCAGGCGATAAGAGTGCTGACTTCAACACCACACAGAGCTGGGTTCCACTTACAAGCCTTATAATCCTGGACAAAGTCAGTTAATAAATAAATACTAATCTGGGAGTCCGAATTTCTCATCTGTAAAACCAAGATAATAGCTCCCATTGTCATTTTTTTTGAAAATATCTGTTAATAGGTGTGTCTTCCCCACTAGAATGCGAGCTACCTGTGGGCAGGAACAATTTCTACTTAATTCTGTGTTTTCAGTTCATGGCACATAGGAGGTTAGATGTTGAACTGAACTCAACTATTGACCTCACAGGAATGTCTTGACAAATAAATGAAGCGTGTAAATTGCCACTACTTAAAAATAAATAAATAAATAAAATAGTCTACCCCGACAACAAGAACAGACAAGTATGTTCTGTTACACCATAGCATAATTAAGATAATGATTTCTAGATTCAGACTTCCTATGTCTAAATCTCAACTTCACCACTTACAAATAGGGTAACCTTGAGCATGTTATTAAACTTCTCTATGCCTCACTTTAATTTTTCTACAAAACACAATAAATAATGAGAAACTATATCAGAAAACAATTAAATGAGTTAACACGTTAAGTAAGTATCTCGAAGGGTGCACAGAGTAGGCTCTCAGAGATGTTGAGTATTGTCATATGCATATCAAATTATGCACAATTTTAAAATAAGAAAAATGTATGACCCAGTTTATTCTAGGGACTTTCTAAGAACACCTTAGTAATGGGTTCTGATCACATAGTCTATCTTTTTGAAAAATAACACTTTATCTTCAGGGATTTATAACAAATATATTACCACTTCCACACATTCCCAAATGATAGTCAAGAAGTGTAAGAAGCTTAGGGTTACTTTCTTCTCTCAGCCCAGGCTAGATGAGAGGAAAATAAAAGATGAGATTTTGTGAATGACTGGCTCAGTCTGTGAACACATGAGCACATGGGTTGAAAAGAAAGAATTTGATAAACAAAATAGTAAAAAAGCGCATGCTATTTTTAACATTTATTTCACTGCAATGTAATAGTTATTTCAATGTTTCTGTACACTTACTAGTTCTGCTTAAGTTTTTAATCACTTCTTGGTTCCTCACAGCATGCCACAAAAAAAAAAAAAAAAAACACCATATAAGAAATCCAGCAGTTACTAATCACAGATACAATTTGTAAACTTTTCCCTTCTTCTCTTGATCTTGTGTACTTATGACCTTAATATTTATGCTTCCATTTACCATGTCAAGTCACCTTTTATATTGTAGCTTGTTAACATATTCCTGGTTATAAATTCATTGACTCCCACCCCACTACACACACACACACACACACAGTCTCACTCTCTACTACCCCACTGTGCATATAATAGCAAAGTAACAACAAAAGAAAGGGCATGCATAAGAAAAAAACAATACTGCAGAGACAGGTCTGACAGGATTTGATGACTATTATTTCTGAGTGACCGGAGAAGGAGTTGAGAATACCTTACATGGAAAAGTTACTGAGAAACTTGAATGGAAACGAGTTTAATAATACGTTCATATTGAGCATTTTCCAGAATTTTGAAATTGTAAAACTTCTTTGAGGAAGGGTGGTCAGGATTAACAACATATCTTAAAGAAGAAATTATTAAAAATCAAATTTTTCATTTCCAGAATTCAACTTTTGGAAGTACGTTTGATTACTCAAACTATTCTAAGCAATCTTGAAATGTCCTTCCAACTTTTTCACATGGTTGTTTCTTGTTTCTTATGTACGCCCTTTCCTCTATTGTTTCTTTGATATTATATGCACGGTGGGGTTGCGGAGTGTGAGACTGAGTATATGTATGGTGGGGTGGGAGTCAATGAATTTATAGCCAGGAATATGTTAACAAACTACAATATAAAAAGTGACTTGACATGGTAAATGGGGGTATAAATACTAAGGTCATAAGCACACAAGATCAACAGAAAAAGGGAAAAGTTTACAAATTCTATCTGTGAATAGTAACTGCTGGATTTCTTATACAGTGTTTTTTTGGTGGAAACATTAGTCACTAAAAAATTAAATAGTAATAGTTGCTGAGTTTCTGAAATAGGAGTCAATATTTAAAGATTTTTCTTAAGAATCATCATGGTATATATGGTATTTTGTTTTGTTTTCTTTCCTCTTATGGAGTAGCCATCTTCGGAAAACTCCTGCTGAAATGAGTCAGTAGCCCCATGCCTCTTCATTGCCATGCTATACAGTATGGCAAGAAAATACGATGCACTGCACCCAAACCGTTACTGAATGTTCAGACCAAAGAGGCTGTGAGCTATTCTTACTGAAGATATTATTGAATTGTAGCATAACTTATCTATGAATTTACATAATGAAAACCGGAGTAGAGATATAAGCAATTAGTGGATAACTGTCTTAATTTCTTTCCTTAAAAAATGAGGAAATTTGAATAATCATAATGGGAAAATACTTGTTCCTTGATTCCCTCTATAGATGCAGAGTCTCTTGGGGGGTTTAGAAAAATAATTCATTTTTATACCTTGAACTACTCATAAAAATGTTAACTTAAATTAAAAAGAAGTTATTAATAAGAATTACGTGATTGCACATCTGACTCTTAATAATCGAATTTACTTTCAAATGTTTCTAATCAAGAAAACATCTGCCTCTTATTAAATAAAAAAAGAAAAAACTCATGGTTTTTAATCAGTTTATGGTCCACAGAAAAAAAAACAGAGCAAAAAAGTCTTCAGCACTATTTTAAAATTAAAAAAATTTTTATATTAGTCAATTTATTTTTCCCCACTGTTAAGCAGATACACTAGGCACTAACTTGCCAGTATAAAAAATAATGGAAGCAGCAAGAAAACAAACCTCATATTGATAAAATACAATTTTACTATCACAAACCTTTTTCATAAATTTTATCTTCTAAGTATAATTACCAGCAATTTATAATTCTTTCTTAATATTTTCTAATTAAAAAAAATCTCTCTGGACTTTTGGCAAAATGGCACTCTAGGCAGAAGCACCACGCCATCCCTCCACAGCAAAGATCTGAAAAACTAAGCCGAAAGGAGAAAAGAACAATCCTGAAACTGTAAAACATCAAATGAAGAGATAAAGAACTCAGCCAAACACCAAATGGAGTGAGAAAACTGACAGAGAATGGAGAGCGAGGAGAGATTCGTGTAGAGGTCCCCTATCAGCTAACCCAGCATGGATCCGCCATTTTGGACTCCTATCAGAGACCAGCAAACAGGGGGTACAAGAAAGCAGCTACACGGAGCTTCCAGCGGGAAACAAAACAACTGATAATTTGTGACATACACTTCCTCACCCCTCACCCTTCTTCACCCCCACTCAGCCTCCTCTGCTTCCCGCGGACACAGTCTCTTGTTCAGGAAACACCGGCAGGTTGGATTCCACCAGCCTGCAATAGCTGACTCTCTGAGTGCCATTTGTTGGCTGCTGGTGTTGCTTTTTTTCTGCTTCTTTTGATTTCTTCCTTACCTCTCACCACCTCCCTCTCCTTTTGCTCAAATACCTGGCTCCGTGCACCATCTTTGCTTCTTCCTGAGGGGCTGCGAGCTCCGTTCAAGTGTGGAGCTGCTTCCCGGTTGGGCTGCCGCACTGGTAGAATCCAGGGGTTTTTGTTCGTTAGTTTCTTTTGAATTGTTTGTTTGTTTCCTTTTCCTTTTCTTGACTTGGGAGCCCGTTCTGGCCAGGAGGTGCTGCATAGCTTGGAAACTACGCGCTCGGTTTGCACAGATGTGCAGAAGGATCCCTGAGGGGATTTGTTTTTTGTTGGTTTTCTTTTTTTTTCTATTTTTTCTGTTTTTTGGGGGGCTTATCTTGTTCTTTTTTTTTAATTTGTTTTGCTTTCATTTCCCTATTTTTCCCTTTTTGTCTTTCATCATTACTCAGATTCTCGTCTCTCCATATCTTCCTTCTTTTTCTGTTGTCTGAATACCTGGCATTGTATACCTCTACACCTTCTAGCCAAGCTGTACTACAACATCTGAGAACAACTTCCCCAGACCTCATAGCCACACCGGTGAGATCCCTGGGAACTTTGCTGTTCTTTAACCTTTCAGATTTTTATTTATTCATTCTTTTATTTTCTTTTTTTATTTCCTCTTCCCCTTTTTGTTTTTCTCCATTTCATAGTCTCTCATCTCTCCACTCCAATGGCCAGCTCCCCTAGCATTCTTTTTTGTTTGTTTGTATGTTTTTGGCTCCTGTTACTCGCTCTTCTCTCACATATCCATCTTAGCTCCACACATAACAAACTCGCCACTACATTCTGCCTACCTGCACCGTGCGCTTAACATCATACCACCAAGCAGCACAGTCACGGCTACTGGAACTTGCCCTGCACTGATTATCGACCCACCCTGGTGGCTGTAGTAAGTGCCATAAACAACCCGTCCCCGTAAGTCCTCTTCAGCTAGACCTGCCATGCCATACGATATCAGAGTGACTGAACATCCCAATTGGAGAAGGAGGCGAAAACTATTGTGCCCACAGACGAGCAAACAACAAAGAACAGACAGCCCGCCTGCTCAGACAGAGCCAATTTTTTTTAAAAAAGGGACAAAACAAACAAATCTACGGTCAATAAACGAGAAAAATAATGGCTGAATGCCCCGAAGACAGCAGACAATATCACAACATTTACAAAAACAGGAAAGGATGGTTCCAGTAGGCATCCAAAATAAAATACCAGATGACTTTCCAGTGGAAGAAAAGGCACTAGAACCACCTGATAGGGAATTCAAATCTCTAATACTCAGAATTCTGCAAGAGCTGAAGCAAAAATCAGACAAAAATGAGGAAAAAATAGACAAATTGATGGAAAATACAGACAAAAAATTGGAAGAATTCAGGAAAATAACGCAGGAACAAAATGCCAGACTAAATTCAAAACTAGAAATGCTACAAAGAAAATAATTAGAAATCCAAAAGATAAACAACAAGATTTCAGAAATGGGTGGTATCATAGAAGCACTGAGAAGCAGATTTGAAATGGTGGAAGACAGAATCAGTGGAATTAAAGGCAAACACTTGGATACAACTCTGTTTCAGGAAAACTCAGAAAAAAGAACAAAGAAAAATGAAGAGACCCTGAGAGTTATGTGGGATACAATCAAAAGCAAAAATTTACGAGTGATTGGAGTTCCAGAACAGGGAGAAAACAGAAAACACAAAGAGGATCACTGAAGAACTGCTGAAATAAAACTTCCCCAATATTGTGAAAGATGAAAATCTGTCCAACCAAGAAGCTCAATGATCCCCATATAGGACAGACCCCAAAAGAAAGTCACCAAGGCATGTCATAATCACACTCGGCAAAACCAAAGCTACATA
>NW_004443945.1:32474974-32489136 GCF_000243295.1 Trichechus manatus latirostris
TACTGTTTCATGAGAAAATATTTGTTCTGTAATCCTTCACCTGAAGTACAATAAAAAAAAAAATCTCTGAGAACTACTGTTCATATTTAGATAAGTTTTTCTACCATCTATTGATTTAGTTTTTCATTGATTGTAAATTGCCAGTTCATGCAGAAGGAGATGTAGACAAGAAGTAAGAGTCTAAGATTGTGTTGTAGAAAGGGCTTTTGATGTGTTTGAACACTCAGCATCTCTGGACCGACTCCGTGAAGAGTCCCTATACAGAACAACTTTTCCAACAGCATCAACTGTTTTGTAGTCTAATCAAATGCTGCTATCATCACATTTTTGCTTTTGAATATTATCTTCCAAGGATTTACAATGTCCTGAATAAATTAATAAAATGTTCACTGTGTTTTAACAATATAGTTTATTTTCTTCTATACTTAGAAGTGGATATATACTTACGTTTGCTGAGTTATTGGTAAGGTATAGCTGACAAAATACATTGTCTGAATCAGTTATACTGATTGCTAGAGAAACTGGTTTAGACTCTCCAGGGAAATCTTCAGTCAAACCTAAAAGATAGCTCATCAAACTTAATGTTTCTAACAATTTTTAATTCTCTATTATTACTGTTTTTGAAGGTCTAGAATGTTTTTGTGTGCACTCAACTACTGTTTTGCTTAACAATTTTGCTGTCAGTATTCTTTGTATGCTTTCTTAAATAACCAGGTCATGCAAGTTTTATAATTTTGTTAGTCCTTTTGATACTTTTCAACTTTATATTGTCATTAAGAAGTGTAGGAGAGATTGCAGATTGCCCACCATTATCAGCCTTTTCTTCGAACTTTTAGTAGTAGAACCCCGTTGCAAGTTCTAGCTGAGCAACAACTGCCTCCCTTACAGCTGGCTGTGTCTGTGAGGATAAATTCTTGCCACAGCATTGTGAACAAAGGTGATGTGGGTAACTTCCATATTACATCCATAAAGGGTACATTGTTTTCCCTTCACTTCCACTCTTTCTTTTTCCCTTGCAGGTTAGAAAATATTTGACCACTGAAATAAGGACAATATCCCAGTGGATGGCAGAGCAACATGATAGAAGCAAATATGGTCCCTGACTATCCTGGTAATGCACGGCCTTATGTCAGCCTAAACCTCTTTACTGTGTTACACAAGAGAGCTATAAAGTTCTAGATTATTTAAGACACTATATTTGAGGATCTCTTTATTAGAGCTGTTAGTTGCCTATCCCAAGATGTTGGAGTCATAGGATATACACCACCCTGTTGTGGCGCCATGTCTATCCACTTTCACGTTGCAATGCCAATCATCAAATACTGCCATCCACCATAATATAATCCTAGAGTTTTTAATTGCCATATGACACTGTGTCTGGTTATAGGCTTCTGCTTAAAAACTAAGCAAAACAAATATAAGTGGAGTTTTCATCTAGTTCAGGAAACCTCCCCTTTATTTTTTCAAGACAGACTGCTTTATTGATTTTACCCTGCACAGACTCCATTACACACTTATATTCTGACTCTTAAAGGGACTTATTCAAAGATTGTCTTTTGGGCAGAGTATAAAGTTCTTAATAATTTAAAAACTTCCTAACTGTATTGTTTTAAGTTGTTGACAACATTGTTGTACAAGAATATGTTGTGAATTCAAGTGCTTCATCAAATTTGACCCTCATGCCACATGTCACACTGCTACATATGAAGTCATAAAGGATATTTTTGATTTTTAAGTGATGTTGATGGGCATTTTTATATGATAAAGTTGGTATTACAAGCTAGAATCAGAAGAAAAAATGTATTTTAGGAAGATAAAAGCACTTTGTAAATTCTCCATCCTTCTGTCATTTATACCTATGATAGACATAGTATATTTGTACAGTGTGGATAATATATTTTATAATAATATGAAAACACATAAGGGTTCTTATACGCACCATTTGGAAGTTGATTTTTTACAATAACATTTTCATAAAAATAATTTAAAGTGTAAAAATACTTCAAAATGATAGAAGTTAATTGCAGGCATTAAAAACAATGTAATTTACTAGATAATTTACACACATACAAACATGTCTACATCCATATTTAGGAATCACATGTTCTCAGCTAAAACATCAGATATGTAACCTGTTAATGGAGAGTCACACTGTTCTCTTGATCCAAAGCCAGACATAAGAGCTCTTTCATTGTTGTTATTATTTGTGCTGGGGTGTGTGTTATGTGGTTGTTATTTTCTAAAGGTACCACATCACCTTCTTGATCCAAAAGCAGAGACAAGAGTTTTTTGTTGTTGTTTTTTTAGTGTTAGTGTGTGTATATGTGGTTGTTTTTTGAAAAAGAGCTGTGCATTTGTTAAAATATTAAAAGTACGAGTGCTCACTTTTATTTATAAAATATGTTATAATAACATTGGTTGGAATAAGGATGCCGAGTACAGTGCACTGATCTGAGGACATAGCCAACAGCCTACGTAAGTAAGTAATTTGAAAAGCAGAAATGCAGGTTTAAGATGCTTTCAAGGGGAGGACCAAGTGCTTCAGACAAAAGGTACCATTCAGATGATATCAGAAACTGAGCCCAGGGGAGCAGCTTCCACACTAGGGGTCCAACTATAGTAGACAAAGGAATGGTTACACAGCTTCACAACCACAAAAAGCAGGTGTCCAAGCCAACAGACAGAGATTTGCCATGCACCCAAGGAGAGGCAGACGTGAAAATGGAAGCTCCCTCCCCACACTTTTACCTTCTTTTAAGGCCAACTAAGAGCCCAACTCCCTCCCCACTGCACCATGTTGTGTTTCATCAATTATGACTTCATTGGTTTAATTCTACTTTGCATAAGACCCGTAACAATAATTTCCAAATCAGCCTCATTTTCCTCATATCCCATGAAAATTCCTAGACATTATGAGTTTTGGGGGGATTAAACTAAAAGAATGTTTATCTGTCTCATTTAAATCAATAAAGGCAACTGGTATTATAAAATATACACTAAAGGATTATGCATTGGCAAGGACTACGGCTTGGTACTAATAGAGCATGATTCTACACTGATTTTAAAGTGAATACTAATCTTTTATAATCGAATGCAAATAAGCTTTCATTAAAATGCAACAAGTAAAATGATCTAATCAGATTCTACTATAAAAATTAAGGGTTTGTCATCTTGTTAAGTATAAAGGAGAAAAGAGTACAAGAAACTAAAAAAAAAAAAAACAAACAAACAAAAAATGGATGCCATAAGGCTTCCTTACATTGTATAAAAACATTTATAACTTGATCTTGCCAAATGATAACTAGAAGGCTATTAAATTGCTTGGAAGATGAGATATGTTCTTTTCTGCATAAACACAACTTGCATAACAATGAAAATTGCTTGCTAAGAAAGGGTTCTGTTTTAGCTCTTGCTTACTTTCTTTTTCTTCAGAAATATGTACTTGATTGAAAGCCTTGGATCGTACCATGCTCAAAATCATTATGTGAACTTTATACAGCACTATGAACTGATTAGGCCAAGCACTAGACTCAAAGTAAAAAGTCCCTGAATACAAAACCAGAGCATACAGTGCATTGCTGTATGACCATAGGCAGGACTGTCTCTAGATTTCAATCCCTGCCTCCTTTCATAGAGGGGGGTCTATTATATAAAGTTGATGAGATAATCAAATGTATTTTGATTATCAAATTTTAAAGCACTAGACTTCCGGGCAGCATGGCACTATAGACAGAGGTACGACTCCATCCCTCCACAGCAAAGATCCGGAAAACTAAGTCAAACACAGACAAATGCAAATCCTGAAACCCTAAGCATCAAATGAAGAGATAAAAAACTCAGCCAAGCACCGAATGGAATAAGAAACTGGTAGAGAAGGGAGATACATACAGAGGTCCTCTATCAGCTAACGCAGCTGTTGGAGATTGGTGAACAGGGAGTATGGGAAAGCAGCTTCACAGAGCTCCCAGCAGGAGACAGAATAACCGGTAACCACCAATATACACTTTCCCATCCCCTACACTTCTTCACCCTCACTCGGCCTCCTCTGCTTCTTGCGGCCAGAGTCTCTTGGCTAGGAAGCACCAGCTTCACCCCTGTGCCACTTGGATTCCAACTGCCCTCACTGGCTGGCTCAATGAGTGCCATTTGTTTGTTGCTGGTGTTGCTTTTTTCCACTTCTTTTGGTTTCTTCCATACCTCTCAAAACCTCCCCCTCCTTTCTCTCAAATACCTGGCTCCCTGTGCCATCTTTGCTTCTTCCTGAAAGGCTGTGAAACACCACTCAACTGTGGAACTGCTTCCCAGCCCACACCGCCACGCTGGTGGGATCCCCAAGGCTTTTTTTCATTTGTTTGTTTTGATTTGTTCTGTTTGGATTTGTTTGTTTCTTTCTTTTTTTTTTTTTTTTCTTTTCTTTTCTTAGTTTGGGAGCCCCTTCTAACTGGGCAGTACTACGTGGCTTGAGAGCAACTCTCTCAGTCTGTCCAGCTGTGCAGTGGGATCCCTGGAGCATTTCTTTTTTTCTTTTTTGGTTTTTTGTTTTGTTTTGTTTTGTTTTCTTTTTCCTGTTTTGTCTTTCTTCATTTCTCAGTTTCTCGTATCTCTATACTTACCTTCTCTTCCTGTCTCCTGAATACCTGGCACTATGTGACACTCCTACCTTTTCTAGCCAGGCTGTAATTCATGGCCTTGCAGCCACCACCCCAGTCCTTGCAGCTGCACTGGTGGGATCCCAGGGGGTTTTCTTTTCTTTCATTTTTTTCTAATTTTTATTTATTCATTTTTTCTTTTCCCCTTTTTCTTTTTGTTTTTCTCCATTTCTCAGTTTCCCATCTCTCCACTACAATGGCAAGCTCCCTTAGTACTCTTTTTTGTTTGTGTTTTTTTTTATATTTTTGGCTCCTGTTCCTCTCTCCTTTCTCCTATACCCATCTTATCTCCACATATCACAATCGCCCCCCTCCATCCTATGTACCTGCTCTGTGTGCTGAACATCACAGACCCAAGAGGCACAGGCATGGCCTATGGGAAACTGCCCTGCACTGATTACTGTTGGCCCTAGTACATGCCACAAACAACCTCTCCCAGCAACTCCCTGTCAGCTTGACCTTCCCTGCTGTACCATACCTGAGTGACTGAGCAGACTCATTGGACAAGCAGGCAAAGTATTGTGCCCACAGACTAGCAAACAACAAAGAAAGCACAGCCTGCCTGTTCAGACATAACCAAATAAAACAAAAATGCAGGATGAAACAAACAAATCTACTATCAATAAATGAGGAAAAATATTACTGAATGTACCAAAGACAGTAGACAATATCAAAACATACACAAAAAAAAACAAGACAAGATTGTTCCCATAGGCATCCAAAATGGAAAACCAGATGACTTTCCAGTAGAAGAAAAGGCACTACAACTGCTTGATAGGGAATTCAAATTTCTAATATTCAGAGCTATCCAAGAGTTGAAGCAAAAAGCAGACAAAAATAGGGAAAAAATAGACAAATTCATGGGAAATACAGACAAAAAAAATGGAAGAATTCAGGAAAATAATACAGGAACATAATACTAAAATAAATTCACAACTAGAAATCATACAAAAACAACAATTAGAGATCCAAAAGATAAACAGAAAGATTTCAGAAATGGACAGTATCATAGAAGGGCTGAGGAGCAGGTATCTAACAATGGAAGACAGGATCAGCAAAACTGAAGACAAACACTTGGATAGAACTCTGTTTGAGGAAAAATCAGAAAAAAGAATGAAGAAACCCTGAGAATTATGTGGGATACAATCAAAAGCAAAAATCTGTGAGTAATTAGAGTTCCAGAATAGGGGGAGAAAACAGAAAACACAGACAGGATCATTGAAGAACTGCTGACAGAAAATTTCAACAATACCATGAAAGATGAAAAGCTGACCATCCAAGAAGCTCAACGAACTCCACATAGGATAGACCCCAAAAGAAAATCACCAAGGTATATCATAATCACACTTGCTAAAATCAGAGATAAACAAAGAATCCTGAGAGCAGCTCGAGAAAAACAAAAAGTCACATACAGAGGAGAAACAATAAGACTAAGCTTGTATTATTTGGTAGAAATCATGCAGGCAAGAAGGCAATGGGATGACGTATATAAAACCTTGAAAGAAAAAAATTGCCAGCCAAGAATAATCTATCCTGCAAAACTCTTGTTCAGATATGATGGTGAAATCATGACATTTCCAGATAAACAGAAATTAAAGGACTATGCAAAAACCAAACCAAACTTACAAGAATTATTAAAGGGAGTCCTTTGGTCTGAGAACAAAATACTTCAGCTAACAGGTTGAATCTAGGATGCAGGATCATACCAGACAGATACCAACCTAGAAAATAATCTCTCAAGGACTATCCAAAACCAAAAGAATTACAACAGGGAATCAGAAAGGTTACACTGTAAATGACAACAACATCAGAACAATAAAAGAGGGAATAAACGGTACAGGTATACAACCTTCTAATGGAGAGAAAGGCAAGGATACACCAAGTAATAATAGACTGGTTCAGACCTAGGAAGATGAGGGTAAAATTCAAGGTAACCAAAAAGAAAGTTAACAAACCTACTCATCAAAATAAAGAAGAAAAATATAAAGTCTCAGCAAAAACTAAAGAAACAAAAAAAAATACAAACCATAGGAATTCAGCACAGGAGAGTAAGAGGAACAAAGAAAACGTTAGCACCACAAAAAAAATGCACTACAAAATGACAGCAATAAACTCACACCAATCAATAATTACACTGAATGTAAATGGCCTAAATGCACCTATAAAGAGACAGAGAGTGACAGACTGGATAAAAAAACAGGATCCATCAATATGCTGTCCACAAGAGACAAATGTTAGAAACAAAGATATAAATTTATTAAAAATCAAAGGTTGGAAAAAATATATCAAGCAACAAAGAGCAGCAGTGGCAATACTAATCTCTGATAAAATAGACTTTAAAACAAATCCACCATAAAAGACAAAGGACACTATATAATGATTAAGGGGGATGATCCATCATGAAGATATAACCACAATAAACATCCACGCACCCAATGACAGGGCTCTAAAATACATAAAAAAATACTCTAACAGCTCTGAAAAGAGAAATTGACAGTTCCACAATAATAGTAGGAGACTTCAACACACCACTCTCGGTAAAGGACAGAACATCTAGAAAGAAACTCAACAAAGATACAGAATACCTAAAGGGTACAATCAGCCAACTTGACCTCATAGACATATATAGAACACTCCACCCAACAGCTTGAAATTACACATTATTTTCCAATGCACATGGACTGTTCTCCAGAGTAGACCACACCCTAGGCCACAGGGCAACCCTCAACAAGATCCAAAACACTGAGGTAATATAAAGTATCTACCCTTACCACAACGCCATCAAGGTAGAAATTAACAACAAGAACAGCAAGGAAAAAAAATCAATTACATGGAAACTGAATAACGCCCTGCTTACAAACCACCGGGTAATAGAAGAAATCAGGGATGAAATAAAAAAATTCCTAGAATCAAACGAGAATGAAAAGACATCATACCGAAACCTTTATAACAGAAAAGGAAGTCCTCAGAGGACAAGTTATAGTGGTAGATGCACACATCAAAAAAGAAGAAAGGGACAAAATCAAAACATTAATGAGACAGCTTGAACAAATAGAAAGACAACAGCAAAAAAAGCCCACAGCCACCAGAAGAAAGGAATAATAAAGATCAGAGCATAAATAAATGAAATAGAGAATAGAAAAATAATAGAAAGAATCAAGAAAACCGAGTTGGTTCTTTGAAAGAATCAACAAAATCAACAAAGCACAGGCCAGACTGACAAAAGAAAAACAGAAGAATGATCTCAATTGATGCAGAAAAGGCATTTGACAAAGTCCAACACCCATTCCTGATAAAAATTCTCAATAAAATAGGTATAGAAGGGAAATTTCTCAACATTATAAAGGGCATCTATGCAAAACCAATGTCCAACATCATTCTAAATGGAGAGAGGCTGAAAACATTCCCATCGAGAACAGGAACAAGAAATGGATGCCCTTTATCTCCACTCCTATTTAACATTGTGCTGGAAGTCCTAGCTAGAGCAATATAGGCAAGAAAAAGAAATAAAGGGCATCCAAATTGGTAATGAACAACTTAACCTGTCTCTGTTTGTGGATGATATGATACTATACATAGAAAACCCTAAAGACTACACGATAATACTACTAGAACTAATAGAAAGATTCAGCAGAGTAGCAGGATACAAGATAAACATACAAAAATCAGTTGCATTCCTATACACCAATAAAGAGAACAATGAAAAGGAAATCAAGAAAACAATACCATTTATAATAGCCCCTAAAAAGATTAAATACTTAGGAATAAATCTAACCAGGGATGTAAAAGACCTATACAAAGAAAACTACAAAACACTACTGCAAGAAACCCAAAGGGATTTACACAAATGGAAAAACATACCATGCTCGTGGATAGGTAGACTCAACATTGTGAACATGACAACTCTACCAAAAGCAATTTTCAAATACACTGCAATCCCAATCCAAATACCAACAACATTCTTTATATAGATGGAAAAACTAATCATTAACTTTATATGGAGAGGGAAGAAGGCCCAGATAAGTAAAGCACTATTGAAGAAGAAGAAGAAGAAGAAAGTACGAGGACTCACACTACCTGAGCTCAGAGCCTGCTATATAGCTTTGGTAGTCAAAACAGCCTGGTAGTTGTACAATGACAGATACATTGACCAATGGAACAGAATTGAGAACCTAGATGTAAATCCATCCACCTATGGTCACCTGATCTTCGACAAGGCTCCAAAGTCCATCAAATGGGGAACAGACAGTCTTTTTAACAAATGGTGCTGGCAAAATTGGATGTCCATCTGCAAAAAAAAAAAAAAAGAAAAAATGAAACAGGACCCATACCTCATGCCATATACAAAAACTAATTCAAAATGGTTCAAAGACCTAAATATAAAGCCAAAAACTTTAAAGTTCATAGAAAGAAACAATAGGATCAATGCTAGAGGCCCTAATAAACAGCATTAACAGCATACAAACTATAACCAACCACACACAAACTCCAGAAGATAAGCTAGATAACTGGGATCTTCTAAAAATTAAACACTTATGCTCATCGAAAGACTTCGCCAAAAGTATAAAAAGAGAACCTACAGACTTGGAAAGAATTTTTAGACATTACAATTCAGACAAAGGTCTAATCTGTAAAATCTACAAGAAAATCCAACACCTCTACAACAAAAAGACAAATAATCCAATTAAAAAATGGGCAAAGGAAGTGAACAGACACTTCACCAAAGAAGACACTCAAGCAGCCAACAGACACAGGAAGAAATGCTCGCGATCACTAGCCATTAGAGAACTGGAAATCAAAACCACAATGAGATACCATCTCACCATGGCATTACTGGCACAAATGAAAAAAACTGGAAATCACAACTGTTGGAGAGGCTGCAGGGCTATCAGAACTCTTCTGCGCTGCTGGTGGGAATGAAAAATGCTACAACCATTTTGGAAAACGATATGGCACTTCCTTAGAAAGCTAGAAATAGAAATACCATATGATCCAGCAATCCCACTCCTAGGAATATATCCTAGAGAAATAAGAGTTGTCACATGAATAGACATATGCATACCCATGTTCATTGCAGCATTGTTCAAAAAAGCAAAAAGAAACAACCTAGATGCCCATCAACAGATAAATGGATAAACAAACGATGATACATACACACAATGGAGTATTATGCAATGATAAAGAACAATGATAAATCTGTGAAGCATCTCATAACATGGATGAAATGGAGGACATTCTGCTGAGTGAAATAAGTCAATCACAAAAGGACAAATATTGTATGAGACCACTACTGTAAAAACTCGTGAAAAACACACAAAAAGAAATAATCTTTGTTGGTTATGAGTGATGGGAGGGTTAGGGGGACAATGCTAAATAGACAATAGCTAAGTGGTAACTTTGCTGAAGGGTAAGACAGTACACAATACTGGGGAAGCCAGCACAACTTGTACAAGGAAAGGTCATGGAGGCTCCAGAGACACATCCAAACTCCCTGAGGGACCGAATTGCTGGGCAAGGGCTGTGGGGACCATGGTCTTGAGGAACATCTAGCGCAATTGGCATAACACAGTTTGTAAAGAAAGTGTTCTACATTCTACCTTGGTGAGTAGCGTCTGGGGTCTTAAAAGTTGTGAGTAGCCATCTAAGATACTCCACCTGTCTCACCCTCTCAGAAGCAAAGGAGAATGAAGAAAACAAGATACAAGGGAAAGATTAGTCCAAAGGACTAATGGATCACAACTACCACGGCCTCCATTAGACTGAGCCCAGTACAGCAAATGGTGCCCAGCTACCACCACTGACTGCTCTGACAGGGATCACAACAGAGGGTCCCAGACAGAGCTAGAGAAAAATGTTGAACAAATTCTAACTCACAAAAAAATACCATACTTACTGGTCTGACAGAAACTGGAGAAACCCTGAAAGTAAGGCCCCCGGATACCCTTTTAGCTCAGTAATGAATTCACTCCCGAGGTTCGCCTTTCAACCAAAGATGAGACAGCCGGAAAACAAAACGAGACTAATGCGGCACAACAGTCCAGGGACAAGGACTAAAAGGCAGGAGGGGACAGGAAAGCTGGTAATAGAGAATCCAAGGTTGAGAAGGGATAGTGTTGACATGTCGTGGGGTTTTAAAGCATTGTCATAAAACAATATGTGTACTGTTATAATAAGAAACTATTTGTTCTGGAAACCTTCACCTAAAGTACAGTTAAAAAAAAAAAATTCAAAGCACTATATAAATGTGGAGCCCTGGTGGTGCAGTGGTTAAGAGCTACGGCTGCTAACCATAAGTTCAGCAGTTCGAATCCACCAGCTACTCCTTGGAAACCCTATTGAGCAGTTCTAAGTTTGTCCCAGAGGGTAGCTTGTAGAGACAGAGGCAATCAGTAATGAAGGATGCGACCTTAATAATGAACACAACTTCTGTTTAGAATAAACTTGCTTGGATGAAAATCAAGCCTTCACTACACAGTAAAACCTGCGAAAGCCAGAACCTGTGTAAAGCGGGAAACCTATCAGAGAAGGAAAACCCAAATATTTTCCGCTAATAGAGAGTGACAGAAAAGTGGTAAGACTGCACCCTGTCAAAGGTGGAAAACTTATAAGACCTGGAAAAACAAGGCACCCCAGTTGAATTCTGGCTCTCACAAGTTTCACTGTAGTCTTCTATTATACTTTTGAAAGCACTACATACTGATGGCAATTTCAATACAATCTATTTCACCAAAAATATCTATTGAGGGCTCACTACATGTTTAGTGCTGTTCTAAGAGCTTTATGTATTAACACATTTAATCTTCTCATGAACCTACAGAGTAGATCTTATTATTAATCCTATTTAGCAAATGAGGAAAAGGAGGTACAGACATGTTACATAATGTATCCAGGATCACAGCTTCTAAATGGTGGAGTCTAGATTTCATCCCAGGTCATTTAACTCAAGATAGCTCAACTCTAAGGCCAAACTAGCAACATTCTAGGAAGAATTTGTCCGTTGAGTGCCTTCTGAGCACCAGACACTGTGCTAAGCACTTTGTATACAAGAACTCATTTAATTTTTTTGTAAAATCTTACTAAATAAGCATTTTAACCGAATTTTAGAGGTTAAAAAAAATCAAAGTCAGAAATTTAGTAACATGCCTGTGGTCATATAAATAATAAGTAGTGAATCCAGACTTAGAACTTGTCAGGTGAGCCTGACTTTAAAATCTATGTTATTGACAAAGAGAATATATGGTCTCTTCTTGGTATACTCCAACTTGGGGAGATATATCAAAAATAAAAATCACAGCTATTTACCCATGTCAAACATCTTTTGCATTTCAAAAATCAAAAAGATTGCTTTGCACAATTAAAGAAAAAAATAGGCAAATGTGCTAGGAATAAAAATATACAAATTACTCACACTCCAAATTCATAACCAAACCCTTCTGATACCCCTCTGCTCTACCAGAACTTATTTGGCAGAAAGAGTAGCTCTGGGTATCTACTTAAGCCTCCAGGCCAAACCTCTTGTATCTAGGTACTTCAAGAAGCATATAAAAAAGGGCAGAAGGAAGAACATCTTTTTTTTTTAATGCAAGCCAAAGATCATTCTATGGCTTTCTACTGAATGTAAAAGACAATAAAGTTTGTCCCTATATGTCGTCAGTTGTCAATGACTCCAAGTAACAGGTCAGTAATAATGTGAGGTATCTCAAGTCTGACCAAGATGATTATGTTATCACTATAAATTTTGGCCTGCATTCTGCAATTCCAACTGACATCATGTCTGCTATTGATGCTAAGATTTTTCTTCCTTGTTTCCCAACTGTGTAAACTCCATATTTAACAACATAGTATAACATTATTTTCAACTATTTTCAGATTTATAGGAAAAAAATCTTTATAGCATAAATTATTCAAAGACATCTAGACCAAAAAATTTTTTAAAAAAATGATTAAAAAATAGTATTGGTGATCAACTTGAAATCTCTCAAATCAAATTGTACATAAACATTTATCGATAAATTTGTAATATTAACTTGTTTTTTAGGGAGTATCTATTAAGATAATGTTCATCTGCTGATACATCTGCTTCATTAAAGCCTAGGCAGGCAGAAGCTTGCCCTATGGTTTAGCATCCTAATAACTCCCCCAATCAAGGGGTCACAGGCTCATTTACCTCTGTGCCTTAGAAGTTTTGGTTGGTGCAAATTTTTGTCACAGTCAATTTGACTTGAAAGCAGGTAACTTTCAGCAAATTCTAGGTCTTGGACAGCTTCTCTTCCCCCAGTGCATGTATAAAACAAGCAGTCTCTTCTCTCTCTCTCTCTCTCTCAAATTAATTTTTGACTAGAATTTTAATAGGAAAATGGGATTTCTGACTCAAAATTGCTATAATACACTATGCTCCTGGGTTTGACCTTTGATATGAGGAACAAAAAGAGAATGAGGGCATCATTGGTTTCTGTTATTTATTTGCATAGTAGGCTTAATCCCCAGCGCCTGATTAAAATTAAATTCATTGAAGAGCATTGCACAGCAAAGTTCTTTCAATATATACCTCCTGCAAAAAGCAATTGAAATAGTAAACCACAAAGACATCTATTTATGTGTCTCATTATGGGTATATTTCATCAAATATATTTAAAATATTATGGGAATATTTACGTACAAAACTAATTTGTTCCTAGTTGCTAAATCAAGTGAAAACTCTTCAGTCCCTATCTTACTTGACTTCTTGTAGACATTTAAAACTGTTGACCACTCCCTCTTTCATTTCAGTACTATGCTACCTCTGAGATGGTCTTTTCTCCACTGCTGATTTGTTTTCCTTAAATGTTTTTTTCCAGGATGCTGCTTCTATTCCTCTTCTTACTTTCTCAATTTCAGTTTTTAAATGATAAAAATAGTGTTTACCTTATGGAGCTGGCATGCGATTAAGTGTTTAACATAGCACTGGCACATAGTGGGCAGAGAATAGGGGTTCAGTATTGATGCATTGGAACTGGGTGAGATTATAGTTCCACACACCCTCTATAGGGTCTGACTGACACCATGACTTCAAGTACCACTAATATGTGAATAGCTGCCACTGCCATATCTGTATTTCTAGAAGATAAATGTCTCTGAACTTTAGAAGTAATATACAAGTAAATGCTGGACATCTCTACCTAGATGTCCCTTGAGTATTCCAAGCATAGTATACTAGAAATAGAGTTCTTCATTTCCACCAAGACAAATGTAATCAAACTCCATTCTGAAATCCTTAAGTTGTCCTATACTTTTTCTCTCTAACATTACATATCTAATCAGTCTCTTATTTCTGTTGATTCAGTCTCCTAAATATATTCCATCTCCATCCCCTTCTTCATATCTCCACTTCCATTGGTGTAGTTCAAGATCTGATTATTTCTTGCCTGAATTATTACACTCCTTTTAGATCAGTTTGTCAGTCTCCCTTTCTGCACCTCCAGTATATTTTCTGCTGCTACCCAAGCTCCCAAATGCAAATCTGATCATGTTATT
>NW_004443945.1:32489236-32490160 GCF_000243295.1 Trichechus manatus latirostris
CTTCAGTGTCTCTTTCTGCACCTCCAGTATATTTTCTGCTGCTACCCAAGCTCCCAAATGCAAATCTGATCATGTTATTCCCTGTTAAAGTACTTCAGTGTTTCCTGACTACTTTCAAGATAAGGACCAAACTCCTTTATGATCAGGTATCACAGAGGTCCAATAAGTATAACCTCCTTATTTGCCCAAATTCTGAAGATATTGAGAAACAAAACAAAGAAATGAGAAGTGAATAACTAAAACATCTCCATCTGACCCAAGCCATAGTACTTTCGATTGCTTCCTATGCATATGAAAGCTGGACAATGAATAAGGAAAACCAAATAAGAATTGATGCCTTTGGGAGTTCTGGCAAAATGGCGCTCTAGGCAGAAGCACCACGCCATCCCTCCACAGCAAAGATCCGAAAAACTAAGCCAAACAGAGAATACAACAATCCTGAAACCCGAAAACATCAAATGAAGAGATAAAGAACTAGGCCAAGCACCAAATGGAGTGAGAAAACTGACAGAGAAAGGAGAGCAAGGAGAAATTCATGCAGAGGTCCCCTACCAGCTAACGCAGCGTGGATCCACCATCTTGGATTCTTATCGGAGACCAGCAAGCAGGGGTACGAGAAAGCAGCCTCACGGAGCATCCAGTGGGAGACAAAACAACCAGTAATTTGCGGTGTGCACTTTTCCACCCCCCACTCTTCTTCGCCCCAGCTCGGCCTCCTCTGCTTCCCGCGGCCACGGTCTCTTGACCGGGAAGTGCCAGCTGCTTGCATTCCACACAGACAAGCCGGTGGCTCTCTGGGTGCCATTTGTTGGCTGCTAGTGTTGCTTTTTTTTTTCTGCTTCTTTGGATTTCTCACTTGCCTCTTGCCAACTCCCCTACCTTTTACTCGAGTGCCTGGATCCGTGTGCCACCTTTGCTTCTTCC
>NW_004443945.1:32496533-32508078 GCF_000243295.1 Trichechus manatus latirostris
GTCCCTGGAGAAGGCATCATGGTTGGTAAAACAGTGGGTCAGTGAAAAAGAGGAAAACTCTCAATGAGATGGATTGACACAGTAGCTGCAACAATGGGATCAAACATAGCAATGATTGTGAGGATGGCGTGGGACTGGGCAGGGTTTTGTTCTGTTGTACATAGGGTCACTATGAGTTGGAACCAACTTGACAGAACCTAACAACAACATTATTAATGAAACTAGGTTAGAGATGGGGCAATCAAATATGTCTCTCAATATTGAATACAAAAATCAAGAATTATGTTCCCAGCTGCAGGTAGTGGTGAACTAGGGCAAGTCTTCTCACATGGAGAGGGTGCTCCTAGCCGTTAGTATACCTCAAGAGGAGGAATGATGAAGTTATGTGGATGTTTTTCTTTAACTCTTCCCAAATTTACCATTTTCCACACAACCTCCTGACAGTGGAGTAAGGCTGGGTGTGTCACACCAGTGGAACTACTTTCACTGAAGAAAACATCAGGCATGTTATCCCTTGATGCCCAGTTGGCAGACAAAGGCCTTCTTGATCTGTCGTTTATCAGGTTCTCCTGTAGCTCCACCCTCTGACACTCTCCACCACCCACTCTAGGTTCTGCTATCAAGTTCAAAAGAGTGTTTTATGAATTGTTAATAGGTTTTAAATCAAAAATGAAACTGGGTGGGGGTAATTCTGTGGTTAAATACTTTTGACAATCTCTGGGTCAAAATAAAGTTAAACAGCTTTCTTCACCAGAAGTATTTTCAGACCCCTTAATATGCTAATGGGCATTGTGACTTTCCAAGAAGGGATGGATTATACAAGTATTTCCAGATCATCTTACAGGATGTTTCCTGAGATACACTTCAGAAAATGCTGCTGTAGCAAAAACACTGTACTCACAGTTCTGAACAAATCTTGCTCTCACATGCTTCTAATCCACTGGACATGACATCCTCACAAATGTCCTTCCCTCCTCTGCTTCATCAACTCCATGTCTCAACTCCATGACTCAGTTCAAAAAATTACCTCTTAAGCCTTATCCCACCTCTAGACTTTCCTCCCCACATCCTGACTTCTATGTTCCTTTGGCATCTTCAGGCTGTTATGATCATATTACTTTTCACTTTGTATTACTCTTGTTTTTTCTGCTTGACTTTCCATTTTACCAAATTCAGAGATACTAAGGGTTAGAAAATATTTCTTTTACCTTTGTATCCTAAACGTCTTGGAAAATTGTAGGCATTCTCTAAATAATTGTTTAAAGAAGAATGCGCTTGGTCTTGTTTACGTGTCAATTCTTACAAGGCTTACCTCCTACCTGGCTCTCTACCTTGTCTCAACACTTCCAAGCCCCAAGCCATAGTCCTGCCGTCCTGAACTTCATTCAGTTCAGCCCTGCATCTTGTCTCTCTGGACTGCCCATATATTGTTTACTCTTTTTGAGACTCCCTACACCTTCTGCTAACTAAACTTCTTATTTATTTTTCACGTATCTCATTGCTTGTACAGTCTTCCTACACTAGATGAGATGCCTTTGCTATAGCTCCCAAAATACAGACTATCTCTCCTCAGCATATGCTGTTTCAATTGCTTATTTAACTGTATATTCTTTGTGAATGCAGGGACCACATCTACCATGCTCACCAATGTATCTCCATTGCCTAGCACAGTGCCTAACACATCATAGATGAGCAACAAATAGTCATTAAATGAATGAACAATTAGTTACGCTTCTGACCGAGGATCCAGGTTAGTGGTCTATTTGGATATTTCGTGACATCCATTTAGTCAATGTCCCAAGTACACATTCTGTTTTTATGTAGGGAGATGGGTGCATATTTTGTTTTTACTTTTTCTTTTTCCTATCCTCCAGTGCTTCTGTTCACAATTTGTCACTCTGGATGCTAGGACATGATTTACAAATCAATCCCTACCTCCTCTGTGTCATGCTGCTGTCTTTCTCTACAAATTATAGCTTAAAGGTTCTTCAGGTTAACTAGAGCATACAAAAGGCTGAGAAATTCTACAAGGGCTTCTTTCTGTTGACATTAAAATAGTGGGTCACACTTTATCCAGAAAATTCATGTGGAAATGGCAGTCTGATATATTTCTTCAGAGAGCAAAACAATTACTGATAAGCAATTTTCTTTCCCAAGAGACGAGTAAAGTGCTTTCCCTCTGTCATCTTTCAATATTTTATGTTGTGGTGAGTAACTACATCTTTTCTGTCCAATTAGGAAAGGCATCAACAAGCCAAAGAATAAATAGCTAACCGGTCAAGTAAAAAACATATGCAAACACACAACTTCATACCACTGCTTTCCATAATCAACCACATACAGCAATGCTATGGAAGATCCTTTTCACAATTGTGAAGGAAATCATATTAATATAATTATTTTCCTTGCATCTAGTGTTTATTTACTGGAATTTTTTAACGGTATTGTAAATGAGAAATATTGTTAGATTAAAGCCTTAAAAGAGGTAAAACTCACAGAACATGACTTCCTGAAAACAAAATAACTTCCCTAAAGAAAAAGTATACTGTTTAAGACCTTAATTTTTTTGTCTTTTTCTTTTGTTTTTTTAAATTTAATGCATTTTTATTACAGAAAATTTAAATATATATATATAAATAATTAGAAATCCCATGCTAGAAAGGCTAGAAGCATGTGATGATGGGGTTACAGGCAGTCCCTGACTTACGGCGTATTCCAGTTAAGGACGAAGAGCACTGACAACCATCTTTTTTTTTTTTTTTGTACATCTTATTGTTAATACATCTTCCTTGGAGGAGGAAGTTATGGAAAAATGCATGCAGAGGATATAGAAAAAAAATCGCTGACTTAGATGAACACGGTGCATGCATTTGATCTGGATAATATGATGGAAGAGATCAGTGGAAAAATCATTCATATGGCAAGAAGCTGAATTTAGAACTTGATATCACTGATGTGAAGCAGCTCATAGATCATGAAGAAGGGGAACTGACAGATTAGTACTTACTGGATTCTGAAGAGGAAAGAATGCTGGAGAAGAAAGGAATAATGAGGAAAAGGAAAGAGAGAAGCTGTCAAAAAGCTGTCAAAACATTTTATAATGAAAGGGTTAGATGGAGTTTTTTTCTAAACTAAATCAGAGGCTTCAGTTGCTTGTGAAAACATGGACTCCAACGCTGATCGCTTTGCTAAAGCTGATTCGCAGCTTCAGGAAGCAGTGAGATGTTAGCACAAAATATATGAAGAAAAAGAGAAAAGGTCCACACAGACAACTCTTACTAATTTTCTGACTAGAAACAGCATCCCCATTCCCGGGTATAATCTAGATGATCCAGAACCTTCCATAAGTGGAGTTATTACTGCAACTGACAAAATGCAAATGTCGACCAGCTCTTCTTCATTGTCAGAGTACATTTTTATGATTTCTATATTTTTTATGTATGTATGTATTAAAAGTTATCTGTAAGTTTATATGTAATGTTTCCAACCCCTAAACACAAATAAAGATCAGATTTATATAGATCCTGGTAATAAAAGGCAATAATAATGAAAAAAAAGAAATAAAAAAATGAGGTATTCTACTTATACCAGAACCGACTTACGATAGAGTCTTTAGAACAGAACTCTGTCGTAAGTTGGGAACTACCTGTACACCCACTGCGGTCAAGTTGATTCCGACTCATAGCGACCCCACAGAACAGAGTAGAACTGCCCCATAGAGTTCTCAAGAAGCAGCTGGTGGATTCGAACTGCCGACATTTTGGTTAGCATCCAAGCTCTTAACCACTATGCCACCAGAGCTCCATCTGTATATATAGGCATTTGAAATTTGTAGAGGGTAGGCAGCTCAGTACGACAGAGTGTTGAGGCATCATCAACCAGGAACCTTATTGCCCAGGAATATAGGGTTGGTTTTATACAAAATAGTGAATTAGTGAAATTTTGGCTATTACTTTTGCCAAAATGTCTCATTAGCTTTCCTCTTTAGATAAGGTCTAATATTCCCTTCCTTCTATAAGTACACTCACATCTTCACCCACTCATAATATAGCCAACTCCAAATTTTTCCTACATCAATCTGTCCTGCATATGTTGTTGTTGTTGGGTGCTGTGAAGTAGATTCTGAATCAAAGTGACCCCATGTGGCAGGGTAGAACTGCTTCATAGGGTTTTCTTGGTTGTACTCTTTATGAAAATAGATTGTCAGGTCTTTCTCCCATGGAGCCACTGTGTGGATTCAAACCACCTTGTCCAACATATAACTTACAGGATTTTTCAAAATATACTTGATGATGTCACTCTTCTCCTTAAACATATGATATCTTCTATTGTCAACCCTTTTGATATTCCTATAACGTTATTTATATTTTAGTCTTGACTTCTCTTGCCTCGTTTTTGAGGGTTAAATAAGATGATGAAAATGTAAGCAGTTAGTACTAGAAAGGATTATTATAATAATAACCATTATTATAATGATGAAGTTATATAAAATGTTAAAATTTCCAAGTTTTTATTTAAAATGTCCAATTATTAAAGTGTAAATAATGTGCTTGTTAACAAAAATTTACAACATACAGAAAAATATAAAGACCAAACTATGACCTTAATCCATGCAACAAATTTAACTGCTGTTAATAAGTTGTAACACATCCTTTTAAAATCTTTTTTTGCGTGTGTACTTAAATATCCTAAATTAATAAGGTATTTTAATTCACAAGGGACTGAAACACATTTATGGTACCTCAAATAATGAGAGTATATGGTACAGAAATATGTGTCAAAAGGATGTAATGAACACAAACTTTCGAGTATTTCTCCATCTTGTAAGGGTTCCTTTATACGTGGTAAGTATCCAGACAAGGTGCATAGGTATACCCAGAGTGACTGGGGATCATACACTGGGCATGGTTGACTGTGGTAGATATAGATAGGATACTCCCCCTTCTTTGCTTTAATTTTCATCGTGGAACTTAACTCCACCTACATACTACGCATTCTATTTATTTATTTTGGTAATTGTCTGCTGCCCCCACCCCCAGCTCTGGAGTATGAATTTCACAAGTGTAGGGAATTTTGAACATTTTGTTCACTGAAGCATAAGTCTCTGGTGTTTAGAACAGTGCCTGGGGCATTGTAGGTTCTCAATAAATATTTGATGAATGAATGAATATATGTGTACTTTATATAAATTGGGTCAAAAGGACGCTCTTGGGAATTTTAAACATACTGGAA
The DNA here is from genome assembly GCF_000243295.1 of Trichechus manatus latirostris. Classification (NCBI taxonomy): domain Eukaryota; kingdom Metazoa; phylum Chordata; class Mammalia; order Sirenia; family Trichechidae; genus Trichechus; species Trichechus manatus. Next base: position 32,501,766 of record NW_004443945.1, read on the forward strand.
AGACACAGACAAGAAGACACAGACAAAAGGTAGCTGGAACTGTGTCACCTTAATTAGACTGTCTTAGGGAAAAGACATTGACCTCTTGCTGCTGAGGTTCCTGCAGCCTTTCTGCTCCCTACTTTTCTGAAGCTTGGTTGTCAATTCTGTTATCTCTGTGAGTTACTCTGGTAAATTTGAAATAAATTGTGGGTTTTGCTTAAGTTATTCAGAATTGGTTCTCTTTCTTAAGAGAAAAGGAACATCAATTAGTACACAAAAGGACAAAGAATCTCAATCAAATGTTGCTGGGCCTCCTAGGAACTGGAACTGAAATTTCATTTGGGATTCAAGAATTATAAGATCAGCAACCTCAGCTGTAAGTCCCACAGATCTTCATTCTATTGCACAGTCATTTTTTTAAACTCATTTCTCTATTCATGTTGCTATGGGATTGGTAAACAAAATACCTTTATCTCCATTCTGTGTAGCTGTTTTCTACATCATAATTTTTCCTTATTAATTTCTTCTGTCCCATTATGTCTTTGGCTTACTTATGGTCCCTCAAGTCTTTTACTTCATGAATTTGCTCCATCTTTGAGCTTCTGTTCTCATTACTGCTGATTCACACTATTATTTTGAATAGCCAAGAGAAAGAGCCACCTTATCCCTGTTGCCCAATCTATGCATTGGCTGCCCTTAGATCAGAGGTCCACCTCCAATCCAATTACATATGCTTAGAAGAGTCAGGTCTCATTATATAACACCTGTGTACCCATGGCCACCCACTTATCAGAACAGTGGCTGGCATATGAAGATAAAAGACACTGTGATGAACACATGTAATACATTCCACCCTTTGATTTCCAGATGCATATACCTTTCTTCCTACACATATAGTTTCAAAGATATTCCTTATCTAACATGATCTCTCTATCACAATTCAACTACAAATGCCTCACTATCACTCCCAATCAAGTGATAACACAAATGATGTAAGCCTTCCTCATCTATAGGCAATGTTTATAATGCCACTTCAAAAGATTCCCTCCAGCCGTCTCATGATCCTCAATCCAGGGAAGGCCTATTTCCCCTCTAATACAGTCATAATGCAATTCCGGTGTTATTGTTTTCATTTCTAAAATCAGTGAGCTCAACGTTAAATGTATTAACCACCAACACACCCTATATACCTCAGTACAAAAAATCCAAAACAAAACCCATTGCCATAGAGTCAATTCCCACTCATAGTGACCCTATAGGACAGAGTAGAACAGCCCCATAGTGTTTCCAAGGAGTGCCTGGTGATTTGAACTGCCAACCTTTTGGTTAGCAGCCATAGCTCTTAACCACTACGCCTCCAGGTTTTCCTTATACCTTGGCAGCAATAACAAAAAATAGCATTTCTTACCTATGTAAGTAAGAAAGAGAAAAAAATTCTACCCCTAAATTTCTGAGCACAGGTGTTCAGACTGCGAACAGGGCACACACGAGATGACTGTTGGTCACAGCATGTAAGACATTCTGCAGAACAGCCTTATAATATGGATTCCCAAGACTGTGGTGGCTAGAAGTGATAACGAAACAGATTGTGGCCTCATTCCTTTTGCAGTGAAATGAATTGTTTATTCAGAAAAATAGATTATCTGAAGCTTTGCCCATAGAAACTAATCCCCTATGAATAGCAGCTGTAATATCATAGCAGTCTACTTCAGGGTGGTATCACCTGGCTTGCAGAGCCTTCTAAAAATATAGTATAAAATTAGTTTTTAACCTTTATTCTCATGTCTGGAAATTGTCTGAGTGACTGGCGCTTTCTACTACATTACTGTGAGTCAGACCCAGGCCCCTCTCCAACAGGGCTGGAGAATTTTGGCTATACATGACTCACAGAAGCTTGGTGGACCACCTGTCAACATTTTCTTCAGGGGCTCTGTGGTCTATAGCTACATTAAAGATCATAGAATGTTAGTCTACTCCTGCTTCACAACACTCTGAGTTCAGACTAATTCTGCTTCTTCCTAGTTGTGTGTCCTTAGAAAAGGCATTAACATGTCTGAATTTCTGGTCTGCCAAGTGAATAATATTGATAAATCTATTTCACCACACTTGCCATGAGAAATGAGCAAATTTAAATGTATAACTATGTACAAATGTCTATCATCAAGTCCAGCATGTAGTAGTTTGAACCTAATTTAATGACAAATCAAACCAACCCAATGAAAAAAAATATTTTTAACTGGAAATGTCTTCATAAAAGTCTGCTACCTAGCAAGAATGCAGAGTAGAATTAAAAAAAAGACTAACTTTTGGCAAGGTTGAAGGTAAGAAATCCGATTCATTTATATGTTTAATTTGTAAAAAAAAAAAAAAAAAAAAAAGTTGAAAGTAAGAAATCTGACTCATTTATACAAATTTAATTTGTAAAAACTGTTCATATTAATAAAATATTTTTCTACAGCGCTTATACAAAAGTTAATATAATTGCTATTGGCTTATATATATGAATGTTTCTTAGCTGGTGGTGTATTTCCTTGAATGTATAGCAAAGCTAAAAAAAAAACTACTTAAACATGCTAAAGGAAAAAAATAGTGTAGAAATTTTAAGGGACCTTTTTCAGAAAAGTATTTTGCATGAAATAGACAAAGAAAGTTTACACTTAAATTTGAAAACTAAGAAAAGTCACTCCACAAAAAATTAGAAAGTGAAAAAGTAAAAAACTCAAATAGTGTAATATAACTTTACAAATCACAGTTCAATCAATGCTTCAATGCAGAGGAATTCACTAACAAATGGATCTGCCCTGACATTTTCATTTTTTTGTCTAACGTGCTCAAAATTTAAATTTATTTTTCTGGAGGTTGTTCAGTTCCATGTGCTAAAAAAGAGGCTAGATTGTGTCATATTCAAATTGTGTTGGACTAGATAGAAATAAACTACTATTCATGCCTAGTTTTAGAAGTTCTCAAAGTTCAACCAATTTAGTAGAAATTACTCTGAACAGTATTTAAGAAGATTTAATTCAAAAATTAAATAAAACATTTATAAATGTAGCCAGGAATGCACATTTAAATTCTTGGGTGATAAAACCACTAGCTGTTATTAATGAGCAATCGTATTAACAAAATCTGATACAAATATAAAATGTATTCATTCAAAATGGCAGAATAGTATTTATTTCCTTCATGCATGCAATATTTAAGGAGCAACATCCAAAGTCCAGGCAGTATTGTAGGTGTTGGTGATATACCTATGGAAAACAGAGATGAAGTTTCTGCTCTCATGGATTTTATATTCTGGGACTGAGGGGTGGAGAGTACCAGACAGATTGACAGATGGATGGATGGACGAATGGACGGATGGGTAGAGATAGAAAATACACAAAGAGAGAAAATTTGAAAGTCAATAGCATAAAGACGATATTTAAAACCATGGTACTGAATGAAGTCACCAAACAACATCAGTGAAATTGAAACCACAATTTGAAAATGCAAGACTAAAGATATTGAAGAAATGACTTTGAAATATCTATTTCATGGTTTCATGATATGCTTAAGGTAGGTCCCTGGGTGGCGCAAGTAGTTTGCAATCACCTGCTAAGTTAAAGGTTGATGGTTTGAAGCAAATACTGTGGAAAAAAGGCCTGGAGATCTGCTTCTGTAAAGATTACAGCCAAGAACACTCCATGGAGCAATTCTACTCTATAATACACAGGATTATCAGAAGTCGGAATCGACTCAACAGCAAGGGGTTTGGGGTTTTTGGTAAGGCAGGTCAAGTGATCATGCATTAGGAAACTGGATAGAAAAGAATAGAAGTATAGAAATAAATATATAACTGGGTGCCCAGTACTAGTGCAGAAAATTTGATTAATATTTTAAAAATAATTTAGCACTTCCAGCAAAATGGCGCTCTAGGCAGAAGCACAACGCCGTCCTTCCACAGCAAGACCTGAAAAACTAAGCAAAACCGAGGAAACAGCAACCCTAAAACCCTAAAACATCAAATGAAGAGATAAAGAACTCAGCCAAGCACCAAATGGAGTGAGAAAAATGACAGAGAATGGAGAGTGAGGAGAGAGTCATGCAGAAGTCCACTACCAGCTAACGCAGAGCAGATCCACCATCTTGTACTCCTATTGGAGACCAGCAAATAGGGGGTACGAGAAAGTAGCTTCATGGAGCTTCCAGCAAGAGACAAAACAACCGGTAATTTGCAACATACACTTTCCCACCCCCCAGCCTTCTTCACCACCACTCAGCTTCCTTTGCTTCCCGCGGCTACAGTCTCTTGTCCAAGAAACACCGGCTGCTTGGATTCCACCTGCCCGCACTGAATGGCTCTCTAAGTGCCATTTGTTGGCTGCTGGTGTTGCTTTTTTTCTGCTTCTTTTGATTACTTCCTTACCTGTCACCACCTCCCCAACCTTTTGCTCAAATACCTGGCTCCGTGCGCCATCTTTGCTTCTTCCTGAGGGGCTGTGGAGCTCCGTTCAAGTGTGGAACTGCTTCCCAGTCAGGAATGCTGCGCTGGTGGGATCTTGGGGCTTTTGTTTGTTTGTTTGTTTTGAATTGGTAGTTTGTTTTCTTTTCCTTTTCTTGAGCTGGGAGCCTGTTCTGGCTAGGTGGTGCTGCGCGGCTTGGAACCTACCCCCTTGGCTTGGACACACGTGCAGAGGGATCCCTGAGGTCATTTCTGTTTTCGTAGGGTTTTTTTTTTTTTTTCTGTTTTTTTAGAGGCTTTTCTTGTTCTTTTTTTTTTAATTTGTTTTGTTTTCTTTTCCCTCTTTTTCCCTTTTTGTCTTTGTTCATTACTCAGTTTCTTGTCTCTCTACACTTTGCTTCTCTTTCTGTTCCCTGAATACCTGGCACTGAATACCTCCACACCTTCTAGTCAGGCTGTACTACAACACCTGAGAACAACTTCCCCAGACTTCATAGCCGCACCGGTGGGATCCCTGGGAAATTTGCTGTTCTTTTTCTTTTCTGATTATTATTTATTCATTATTTTCTTTTTTTTTCTTCTTTTTCCCCTTTTTGTTTTTCTCCATTTCATAGTCTCTCATCTCTCTACTCCAACGGAAAGCTCCCCTAGCAATCTTTTTGTTTGTATGTATGTTTTTGGCCCCTGTTTCTCTCTCCTGTCAACCATATCCATCTTAGCTCCACACATAACAATCTCCCTGCTGTATCTTGCCTACCTGCACCAGGCGCTTGACATCACACCACCAAGCAGCACGGGCAAGGCCTACTGGAACCTGCACTGAACTGATTACCTGCCTGCCCTGTTGGCCGTAGTAATTGCCACAAACAACCCATTCCAATAACTCCTCTTCAGCTACACATGCCCTGCTGTACCATATCTGAGCGACTGAACCTGCCAATCGGAGAAGGAGGCAAAAAGTACCGTGCTCATAGACGAGCAAACAACACAGAACACAAAACCCGCCTGCTCAGACATAGCCAAATAAAAACAAGGAGAAAACAAACAAATCTACAATCAATAAATGAGAAAAATAACTACTGAATGCCCGAAGACAGCAGACAATATCAAAATATTTACAAAAACAGGACAGGATGGTTCCAGTAGGCATCCAAAATAAAACACCAGATGACTTTCTAGTGGAAGAAAAGGCAATAGGACTACCTGATAGGGAATTCAAATCTCTAATAATCAGAATTATCCAGGAGTTGAAGCAAAAAGGAGGCAAAAATGAGGAAAAAATAGAGAAATTCATGGAAAAGGCAGAAAAATTCATGGAAAATACAGACAAAAATTGGAAGAATTCAGGAAAATAATGCAGGAAGAAAATGCCAAAATAAATTCACAACTAGAACTTACACAAAAACAACAATTAAAAATCAAAAAGATAAACAACAAGATTTCAGAAATGGGCAGTGTCATAGAATGGCTGAGGAGCAGGCTTGAAACAGTGGAAGACAGGATCAGTGGAATTGAAGACAAACACTTGGATACACCTCTGAGGAAAACTCAGAAAAATAAAAAAAACAAACAAAAATGAAAAGACCCTGAGAGTTATGTGGGATACAATCAAAAGCAAAAATTTCTGAGTGATCGGAGTTCCAGAACAGGGGTAGAAAACAGAAAACACAGAGAGGATCATTGACGAACTGCTGACAGAAAACTTCCCCAATATCATAAAAGATGAAAAGCTGGCCATTGAAGAATCTCAATGAAACCTATATAGGATAGACCCCAAAAGAAAATCTCCAAGGCATATCATAATCACATTTGCCAAAACCAAAGACAAACAAAGAATCCTGAGAGCAACTCATGAAAAACAAGAAGTCACATACAGAGGAGAAACAATAA
>NW_004443945.1:32508178-32529355 GCF_000243295.1 Trichechus manatus latirostris
CTGGACAGAGCTGGAGAAGGATGTAGAACAAAATTCTAACTTACAAAAAAAGAAGACCAGATTTACTGGCCTAAAGGAGACTGGAGAAACCCCTAGAGTATGGCCCTCAGACACCCTTTTAGCTCTGTGGTGAAGTCACTTCCAACGTTCACCGTTCAGCCGGAGAGTGGACAGCCCCTTAAAACCAAATGGGACTAATGAGGCACAGCAGTCCCAGGACAAGGGCTACAAGGCAGAAGGGAACAGGAAAGCTGGTGATAGGGAACCCAAGGTTGAGTAAGGATAGTGTTGGTGTGTTGAGAGGTTGTTAACCATTGACATAGGGCAACGTGTACTAACTGTTTAATGAGAAACTCTTTTGTTCTCTAAACCTTCATGTAAAGTGAGAATAGCAGCAGAGTTTGAAGAGCGTAGTCGATGTCACTGAACTGTGCATGTAGAAATTTTTGAAATTGTGTATCTTTGGCTATGTATATTTTCACCAAAAAAAAAAGGTCGAGAAGGGAGAGGGTTGACATATCATGGGGTTGTTAACCAATGTCTTAAAACAATATGTGTACTACTGTTTCATGAGAAACTATTTGTTCTGTAAACCTTCACCTGAAGTACAATTTTAAAAAAGAAAAAAAAAATAATTTAGCACAGTATGTCATAATTTTCTTTATATGCAAATATATTAGCATTTCTAGAAGAGTAGTAGCAACAGCAGTTTCTTCTCACCTCTATTTTAGAGATTCTATAATTATTAGGAACCCTGGTGGCACAGTGGTTAAGAGCTCAGCTACTAACCAAAAGGTTGGCAATTCTAATCCACCAGCCGCTCCTTGGAAACCCTATAGGGCAGTTCTACTCTGTCCTATAGGGTTGCTATGAGCTGGAGTCTACTTGATGGCTTCGGGTTTTGGTCTTTGTTCTTGTTTTTTATAACTAATTAACCATAGTCTAAGATATCCACAACTGAAACCATTTTGATTACCATAATGTTCTGATTGGTTATTATAGTTAAATGCTGTCACTTTTGCCTTTGCACTTTGGGCCATACCAGCCTCATTATAACTAAGCAACCTATTTCAATTGCAGCATGTTCCACCTGCTTTTGTGGTCAGCACTTAATTCCCAACTTCAAATCTTCAGATTCCTTTCTCCGTAATATTCTGGGAGATGTCTGGCATCTCAATTCTCATTGATGAGCATTGCATTCATTCTTTTGTGCTAAGCAACCCAACATACTATTATGAATGTTGTGAGCTGTTCAGTACATGCAGATTATTTTCTAAGGCACCCATATCAACACATTTAGCTCAATCAAGCACCCTTGAAATTAATGTTCACAAATATCCTCTAGAGTTTGCTACTTTGGGGTATACAATTAACTTTACCTAAAGAATGTGTACTTCATCCTTGGTTCCTGGGTGATAACCTCTAAATCATTGGAATTTCCTAAGTGAATTTGTTATGGAACATCTTTGTTATGATATTATAACAAGGTAACTAAATGATTTGGAACTCAGAAGACCCACCATATAATATCAGTCCAACCTCCAGGGAGAGGAGAGGCCTGGAGACTGATTTCAATCATATGAGATATGATTCAACCAATTATGAACTCCAATAAAAAAAATTCTGGACATTAAAGCTCAGGTAAACATCCTGGTTGGTGAAAGACATCAATGTTCAGGAGGGTGACATAGCCCTAGAAACATGGAAGCTCCCTGTTGGGGACTCTCTCCTTGACTTCACCCTATGCATGTCTTAATTTGTATCCTTTTTTCTATAATAAAACTGTAATTGTAAGTATAGCATTTTCCTGAGTTTTGTGCATCATTGTAGCAAATTATCAAACCCGAGTGTGGTTGTAGAAACCCCTGAATTTGTAGCCAGCAGATCAGAAGTAAGAAGGCCCTGGGGACCACTGAGTTAATGGTTGGCAGTGTGAGGGGGTAGTGGTAACCCCCAAATTGTACAAGCAGGACAGAAGTGAGGGTGTCATGGGGACCCCAAGCTTATGGCTGGCATATCAAGTTTTGGGCAGACTTAAGCGTTCTGAAGGACTGTGTCCTTTAACTTGTGAGAAACAACAATCAAAAGCTCATTGCCTCAATGATTTCGAATGTTGAAATGATAAGATCAAATATATAAATAACTTTGGAACATTTAAAGGAATAAAAAATGGAATAAAATGATCAAAGTACAGGGAACAATAAAAATTTTCCTCGTGGACTGAAAAATATCCCTATAAAAATTTTAGAAACTAAAACAATGCAATTGTTGAAATTTGAAACAACAAAAACTCAGTAGCTTAAGTAAAAAGCCCCTAAAATGGAATCAGAACCTAAGATTAAGATTGCCCATTTAGTAGTCTGTTTAGATCACTAGCTTACACTCAGTACTTAGAACTCTGCCTGGTAACTAGCAAGTTCAAAAACCAAACCAAACCCATTGCTGTCGAGTTGATTCTGACTCATAGTAACCCTATAAGACAGAGTACAACTACCTCATAGGGTTTCCAAGGAGCGGCTGGTGGATTCGAACTGCCGACTTTTTGGTTAGCAGCCAAATGTTTAACCACTGCACTACCCGGGCCTCAACTAGAGAGTACTTAATGAATATTTGCTTAATGAACGAATTCATGGACATCCTAAAATCTTAAAACGACAAACACAATAAACAATTTTAGGACTGTTGAAAAAAAAAATCCCTGACTTGAACAACAAGAATAGTGAAAATGCCTCACCAGATTCAGATTTGAGTCTGTTTATAGATTCCTGTAGGTCCCTGGGTGGTGCAAACAGTGTGTGCTCCACTACTAACCTAAAAGTTGGCAATTCAAACCCACCCAGCAGCACCACTAAGAAAAGACTTGGTGATCTGTTTCTGTAAAGATTATAGTCAAGAAAACCTTGCTCTACTCTGTAACAAATGGGGTCGCCATGAGTTGAAATCAACTAGACAGCAATGGGAGCCCTGGTGATGTAGCGGTTAAGAGCTCGGCTGCTAATCAAAAGATCAGCAGTTCAAATCCACCAGCCCCTCCTTGGAAACCCTATGGGGCACTTCTGCTCTGTCCTATAGGGTCACTATGAATTGGAACCGACTCAGCAACACGACTCCACCGCACACAACAACAGACAGCAAAAGGTTTGGGGATCTTTTATAGATTCCTGTTTAGTTTTAATCTAAATTTCTTCAAAATTATTGATGGATTACAGACTTACAGACTTACTGGACCTATTGAGACTGGAGGAACCCCAAATCTATCACTCTGAGAAAATCTTTAAACCATAAAACAAAATTATCCCCTGAAGTCATCTTTAAACTAAACAGCTATTTAGCTAAATTAGTAAGGAATGTTTGCCATGAACATTGCACTCTTTTAAAGAATTACCTATATGAGATGAAATTTTCAACAGTCCGTCTAAAGTATAGATGAGAAAGAAGTTTACGGGTAGTGAGTCTAAGTCAATGGTGGTGAAACAATATGGGTAGAGATAGTAAGAACGGTGACACAACATGAAGAGTATAACCAATGTTATTGAATTATACATGCAGAAATTAATGAATGGGTATATGTTCTGCTGTGTATATTCTCGCTAAAAATTAAAACAAAAAAATATATATTGATGGATTAGAAGCAAAAAATAAAGTATCACTACCTGTGCACAAACTGATTAAATCTGTATACATATGTAGAAGACAAAAATACATTTTTGTATATGTGGATAAACATCAAACTATATATGACTTTGTACCAGTTTAATATAATTGTTTTGTTTGCTTTACATTTTATTTCTTAAATTTCATGAAAAGTTTTATTTAAGATAATTAAACTACCAACTTACCCATTGCCTTCAAGTCGATTCTGATTCATACCAACCCTACAAGACAGAGTAGAACTGCCCCATAGTGTTTCAAAGTTCGTAATCTTTATGGAAGCTGACTGCCACATCTTTCTTCCCTGGAGTGGCTGGTGAGTTCTAACGCCAGCTTTTCAGTTAGCAGTCACGTGCTTAACCACTGCACCAACAGGGATCCTAAACTACAGGCAAGTGATATATTATGAACATTAAAACAATTCCAGCTTCATATGTTTCCATACCCATCCTGAACCTCGTAGTTAAACATTTCAACTAAAGTGTGCCCAGTCCTATCCCTCATGGGTTATCTTAGCCCTCTGACAATCTCCAACCCTGGCAAAAGCCCACAGTTCATTTTATCTGCTCTTACTTATAGCTCCTGGGAAAATATCATATAACTGTGTCAATGGGTTCCATTATTAATTATTCTCAATCTCATCGTTGTTCACAAAGGTTTTATTATCTCTAAAAAGCGCTCTGTTATTTGTTATACCAAAAAACAAAGAGCCAAACCTGTTGCCATTGAGTTGACTCTGACTCATAGTGACCCTATAGGACAGAGTAGAACTGGTAGAACTGCCCCATAGGGTTTCCAAGGAGTGACTGGTGGATTCGAACTGCCAGCCTTTTGACTAGCAGCGTTAACACTTAACCACTACACCACCAGGGCTCCATTATTTGTTATAGCTCTTCCAAATTTCAACACCTCTCCCGAATACAATGACTTTTCCTTTAAAAAGAAAATGAAAAAGAACTGATGGCCTTACTGTACTCACTTCTCTCCATCAAATGGTTGGAATTGTATAAGTGTTTGACAAAAAATTAATAGACATATTCAAGTAAAAGTATAAGACTAGTGATGTGATAGCAGAACGTGAAAATTCCAACTTGTTTCATGCAATAAATGTTTCATAAAGGAATCTTTTTAAAGCCTTTGCTACGAGAAGAGTCTATCCAATTTTAAAGAAATAATTATAATTATGCATGTGACTGATCTTAAAAACATATGAAAGATTTAGTATGGGCCCTGAGTACTGCAAAACTCAAAAGTGATTGTTTCAATTCCTTTGGAATATGAAATATAATCAGACATAAGGTTAGATTACAACATTTATGAATGTTTCTATAGGACCTTTACTAATTGATCTTGTCCTTCATTATATACACTATGTTAATAGCACATCTGCTGCTCTTCATTTACTTAATATTTTTATGAATATTTTATGTTATCACCTTTTAGAGTTACTATTATTTGAAAATATTATACAGAGAAACCAATAAAGAATAAAAAACTGAAATAGGCTTAGGAAACTTATAAATTTCCAGAATAGTAAAATGGTTGGACAACCATCTGTCCTGAATGGAATAGACATTAACTTGACTATAGTTAGGAGACTTGGCTTTGTGGTCTGATTTTATGATAATTTAGAATAGCAGACATAGTTTTTGAACTTACTTTTGATATTATGATTGCCAGAATGAAAATAATAGGACAATATAGATTTACACAGTTCCTTCCCCTTCAAGGAACAAAGAAATCAACATCAAATACAACTCATATCCAGACATTAAGTTAGTGACTACAGCATTGATTTCTATATCATTTATTTCACTGGAAATGTACAAGGAATGTCAAGATATAGCACAGTAAATTTTCATAATAGGACAATCAATTTTTATGTGGTAGTTACATAGTTAAATGGAAATAGGACAGATTGTTTAAAAGGAAGGCCACTTCCACTCAGCAAATTGATTCTGAAAAACCCAATAGTGAATATCATATATGAACTATAAAACTTGTAGATGTTTAAAAACAAAAATAGCTAACAACGTTGGCAGAATATTTTTACTTCTAATGTTTAGAAAGTAAAGACTTTAGATGTGTCCCTCTTATAGTCTTTCCTTAAAAAGCTTACAATATTTGCTAAAGATATCTAAAAATTTAACAGACCCCAAAAGTAATTTTATATAGTTTAATGGTAGAAAGACAAGGGCCAGGAATGAGTTGCATCCTGAAGATGAATGCAACACTGACTACCACACATACTTTCTCAAGTTACACCAATCATGGGGCTTCTTGCCATTTCATCCAGTGATTTTTTTTTTCCTTACAAAAGTTTCTGATTTTATAGGCTACGGTATCTTTACAACTGAAATGGCTGAATCTTTGAATTTTTTAATACTTCTAACATGAGTCTTGATATATTACTGTAATTTTTTAAATTGAATATAAAAAATTTACAAAGAAATGTCTTGTCTGTCTCTACATAAAAAATTCAATATCCTTATTATAATTTCTCATGCCATATCCTGACTTCAATAAATATCAATATTGCAATAAATCATTTTGCTCAATATTAACAGATTACCTAGACCATCAAGGCTCTGTTATATTTGATGTTTTACAGGCTAGTCATCTGCAAGCTCAAAATGTTATAATCATTTGCCAGAAGTTAGTGAGGAGAAAAATAAATATGTTATGCTTGGGGGGATATCAATTTTTTCAGGCCACAATAATAAATGAGAAGACCAAAATCTCTAAAGAGAGACAGACAGTAATTTACATCCGAGCTCTGACGTGTATCATGTGGCTTCGATCAAGTTACATAACATCTTCAGTTTTTTCATCAGTTAAATAGGATGACTGACATTGTATAGGGTGTTTGTGTACATTTATGTGTGAAAGACAGAGATTCAATACAGCCAATGTGTATGAAGTGCTGATACAAGGGGTAGTTACCATGTTCCTGGCAATAAATGGGGAAAATATATTTGTCAGCATTAATGTATTGCTCAGTGTGCGACTAATGGGTTCCCATCTTGGAGGAATTACAAATTTATTTTTCCTCTCTTTTATAGAAAACTTTATCTTGGTAAAACTAATGTAGTTAGTAAGCTACTTCATACCAAGAATTCAAGTGTGCAAATATAACTTTTAATCTCTCTGAAAATTATTCTCTAATTCAATTCCCCATTCCACTTAAGGGTAGAAAAAACCAATTTTGACTAAACAAAGTCATTTGAGGCATAAACTGAAGCTGGACAATTCCCTTCACCTCTTTATGGAAGAGATGCTTGGCCTCTGGTCTTATATCTCTTCTGGTTCTCAAGTGGTGCCATGCTGCCATCTATAACTACCTCTTCCATCCCAACCATGAGCACCTTCAAGCCAGCCAACTCAGCTAATTTCTCAGGGCACTGGAAAATTCAGCTGCCCTGCCATACCACTCTTGGCTGGTGGTTGTTCTTAGGCTCCTTGTACCTATATATGCCATGTAGTCTGTGTATTCTCATGCTGCCAAACATTGCTCACAAACATTGCTCTCATGGTGCAGGGAAATGTGAAAGAATGTGAGGCACCTGAGTTTCCCTCCTGCCCTCAGATCCCGAAATCATTGTTTTCTCTAGATTGTTGAAGACAGCCTTTGAAGAGGATCCAGCAGGAGAGTGTCATAGTCGAATCTGCCTTTTGTATAAGCCATCTCGTGCAGTGTGTAGTATATCTCTGGATTGCCACAACTGGCATCTAGAGCCTCCAACTTGTTCTCTAGTTTCTTTGTGTAAATAACTATCATTGCACTGAGTTTGTAACCTCTTTTACTAAATGTAAGAATAAAAGTAAAAATATTTGGACTTAAACAGTTGTTGAATCAAAAATAGAACAAATAAGAAGGAAAAAAATTTATCTTTTCTTTGTTCCTAAACTTGTGAGGTCATGGAAAAGCCCAACAGGACATTTTGTGCCTCCCTCTGTTCTCTGTTTTGACTGAACTATCAGATGACGGAAAGGAAAAAGATAACAGGTTTTCCATAAAATAATCATAATTAGATATTGTTGTTGTTTTTAATGGGATGAATTTGAGATATAGTAAGGAATATCTCTTCTATTTTGTCCAAGGGATTCAAGAACAAAGAAGAGAATCAGCTCATTATCATACAGCCAAAATTATGGAGGAAATTCTGAGAAATTGTTCTTTCTCCCACCTCCTAGAAGAAATGCACACTAATCACGCAAAATAATTAGCTTTTCCTAATTATTTAATAGCCTCCCCCTAGCAGCAGAGACACATAACAAAAGTAGGAAAATGAAAAAGAAAAGCAGACAAAAATTGATGTATTTCAACTGTGGTGCTGGTGAAGAACACTGAATATACTTGTTCTGTCCTTAAGTGTCAAGAAGTTGATCCCAATTCGTAGCAACCCTACATGCAACAGAACGAAACACTGCCAGGTCCTTCGCCAATGGCACAACCATTGCTGTGTTTGAGTCTATTGTTTAGGCCACTATGTTAATCCATCTCATTGAAGATCTTCCGCATTTTTGCTGACCCTCTACTTTACCTAGCATGATGTCCTTTTCAAGGCGCTGGTCCCTCCTGATAACGTGTCCAAAGTACTTGAGAAAAACTCTCGCAATCCTCGCTTCCAAGGAGCATTCAGGCTATACTTCCTCCAAGACAGACTTGTTTGTTCTTCTGGCAGACCATGGTATATTCAATATTCTTCGCCAACATCATAATTCAAAGGCATCAATTCTTCTTCGGTCTTCCTTATTCATTGTCCAGCTTTCGCATGCATATGAAGCAATCGAAAATATCCTGGTTTAGGTCAGGTGCACCTTAGACCTCAAAGTGACTATCTTTGCTTCTCAATACGTTAAAGCGGTCTTTTGCAGCAGATTTGCCCAATGCAACGAGTCGTTTGATTTCTTGATTGTTGCTTCCATGGGTGTTGATTGTGGATCCAAGTAAAATGAAATCCTTGACATATTCAATATTTTCTCCATTTATCTTGATGTTGATTATTGGTCTAGCTGTGAGGATTTTTGTCTTCTTTATGTTGAGGTGTAATCCATACTGAAAGCTGTAGTCTTTCATCTTCATCAGTAAGTGCTTCAAGTTCTCTTCACTTCCAGCAAGCAAGGTTGTGTCATCTGCATATTGCAGGTTGTTAATGAGTCTTCCACAAATCCTGATGTCACGTTATTCTTCATATAGTCCAGCTTCTTGGATTATTTGCTCAGCAGATTGAATAAGTATGGTGAGAAGGATACAACCATGACGTATACCTTTCCTGATTTTAAACAATGCAGTATCCGCTTGTTCTATTGGAATTACTGCCTCTTGATCTATGTACAGGTTCAGCATGAGCACAATTAAGTGTTCTGGAATTCCTATTCTTTGCAATGTTATCCATAATTTATTATAATCCAAAATATGAATGCTTTTGCATAGTCAATAAAATGCAGGTAAACATCTTTCTGGTATTCTCTGCTTTCAGCCAGGATCCATCCTACATCAGCAATGATATCATCCCTCTTTCCACATCCTCTTCTGAATCCAGCTTGAATTTCTGACAGTTTCCTGTCATTGTACTTCTGCAACCATTATTGAATTATCTTCAGCAAAATTTTACTTGCCTGTGATATTAATGATATTGTTTGATAATTTCTGCATTCTGTTGGATCACATTTCTTTGGAATGGGCACAAATATGGATCTCTTCCAGTTCGGCTGGCCAGGTAGCTGTCTTCCAAATTTCTTGGCATAGATGACTGAGCACTTCCAGCACTGTATCTGTTTGTTGAAACATCTCAGTTGGTATTCCATCAGTTCCTAGAGCCTTGTTTTTCACCAACGCCTTTACTGCAGTTTGGATTTCTTCCTTTAATGCCAGCGTTTCTTGATCATATGCCACATCCTGAAATGGTTGAACGTCGATCAATTCTTTCTGGTACAGTGACTTTGTGTATTCCTTCCATTTTCTTTTGATGCTTCCTGCATCATTCAGTATTTTCCCTGTAGAATCCTTCACTATTGCAACTCCAGGCTTGAATTTTTTCTTCAGTTCTTTCAGCTTCAGAAATGCCATGCATGCTCTTCCCTTTCAGTTTCCTAACTCCAGGTCTTTGCACATTTCATCATAATACTTTACTTTGTCTTCTTGAGCTGCCCTTTGGAATCTTCTGTTCAGTTCTTTTACTTCATCATTGCTTCCATTTGCTTTACTCTATGTTCAAGAGCCAGTTTCAGAGTCTCTTCTGACATCCATTTTGGTCTTTTCTTTCTTTCCTGTCTTTTTAATGACCTTTTGCTTTCTTCATTGTCTTAGTCATCTAGTGTTGCTCTAGCAGAAATACCACAAGTGGATGGCTTTAACAAAAGGAAATTTATTTTCTTACGGTCTAGTAGGCTAGAAGTCCAAATTCAGGGCATCAGCTCCAGGAGGAGGCTTTCTCTCTGTCAGCTCTGGAGGAAGGTCCTTCTCATCAGTCCTCCCCTGGACTAGGAACTTCGCTGTGCAGGACCCCAAAGGACGTCCTCTGCTCCCAGTGCTTCTTTCTTGGTGGTATGAGGTCTCTCATTCTCTGCTTGCTTCCCTTTCCTTTTATCTCTTGTAAGATAAAAGGTGGTGCAGGCCACACCCCAGGAAAACTCCCTTTACATTGGATCAGGGATGTGACCTTAGTGTTACAATCCCACCTTAATCCTCTTTAACATAAAATTACAATCACAAAATGGAGGGCGACCACACAATACTGGGAAACATGACCCAACCAAATTGATACACACTTTTTTGGGGGGACATAATTCAATCCATGACATTCATGCAGATGTCATTCCACAACACATCTGGCCTTCAGTCATTAATGTTCAATTCATCAAATCTATTCTTGAGATGATCTGCAAATTCAGGTGAGATATACTCAAGGTCTTATTTTGGTTCTCAAGGACTTACTTTAATTTTCTTTAGCTTCAGCTTTAACTTGCATATGAGCAATTAATGGTCTGTTCTTCAGTCAGCCCCTGGCCTTGATTTGACTGATGATATTGAACTTTTCCATGATCTCTTTCCACAGATGTAGTCAATTTGATTCCTGTGTTTTCCATCTGGTGACATCCATGTCTATAGTTGTCACTGTTTATGCTGTTGAAAAGGTATTTGCAAGAATAAGTCATTGGTCTTGAAAAATTCTATTATGTGATCTCTGGCGTCATTTCTATCACCAAAGCCATATTTCCCAGTTACAGATCCTTCTCCTTGTTTCCAAATCTCGCATTCCAATTACCAGTAATTATCAATGCATCTTGATTGCACACTTGATCGGTTTCAGACTGCAGAAGTTGGCAAAAACCTTCAAATTCCTCATATTTGGCATTAGTGGTTGGTGCATAAATTTGAACAATGGTTGTGTTATCTGGTCTTTCCTGTAGGCATATGGATATTATCCTATCACCGACAATGTTGTACTTCAGGATAGCTCTTCAAGTGTTCTTTTTGACAATCAATGTGATGCCATTCCTCTTCAATTTGTCTTTCCTAGCATAGTAGACTATACGATTATCTGATTCAAAATTGCCAATACCAGTCCGTTTCAACTCACTGATGCCTAGGATATTGATCTTCATGTGTTCATTTTTTTATTTTTAAGTATGAAAGTGAGTACTATATATATATATATATATACACTATTGTATTTTAGATGAAGGTTTACAGAACAAACTAGCTTCTCATTAAACAGTTAGTACATATATTGTTTTATGACATTGGTTAACAACCTCATAACGTATCACTACTCTCCCTTAGGTTCCCTATTACCAGCTTTCCTGTCCTTTCCTGCCTTCCAGTCCTTCCCCCTTGGCTGGTGTGCCCCTTTAGTCTCATTTTGTCCTATGGGTCTGTCTAATCTTTGGCTAAAAGGTGAACAACCAGAGTGAGTTCATTACTGAGCTAAAGAACTGTCCAGGGGACATATTCTCAGGGTTTCTCCAGTGTCTGTCAGGCCAGTAAGTCTGGTCTTTTTTTGAGGTAGAATTTTGTTCTACATTTTTCTCCAGCTCTGTCCAGGACCCTTTATTATGATCCCTATCAGAGCAGCCAGTGGTGCTAGCCGGACACCATCTAGTTGTACTGGACTCAGTCTGGTATAGGCCGTGGTAGTTGTGGTCTATTACTTTTTTGGACTAATCTTTCCCTTGTGTCTTTAGTTTTCTTCTTTTTCCCTTGCTCCTGAAGGGGTGAGACCAGTGGAGTATCTTAGATGGCCACTCACAGGCTTTTAAGACCCCAGACACTACTCACCAAAGCAGAATGTAGAACATTGTCTTTATAAACTGTGTTATACCAGTTGAGCTAGATGTACCCGAAGACCATGGTCCCCACAGTCCCAGTAATTCCATCCCTAAGGGAGTTTGGATTTGTCCATGGAGCTTCCATGATCTAACCCTGAACAAGTTGTGCTGGCTTCCCAAGAATTGTGTACTGTCTTACCCTTCATCTAAGTTACCACATAACTATTGTCTATTTAGTGTTTTTCCACTCGTACCCCGCCCCTCCCTCCTAACCATCAAAGACTGTTTCTTTTTTGTGTGTAAATTTTCATGAGTTTTTATCGTAGTGGTCTCATACAATATTTGTCCTTTTGTGATTGACTTATTTCACTCAGCAGAATGCCCTCCAGATTCATCCATGTCATTTAATGCTTTGCAGATTCATCATTGTTCTTTATCATTGCATAGTATTCCATTGTGTATATATACCATAGTTTGTTTATCCATTCATCCGTTGATGGGCATCTAGGTTTTTTCCATCATTTTGCTATTGTGAACAATGCTGTAATGAACATGGATGTGCATAAGTCTATTCATGTGATGGCTCTTATTTCTCTAGGATATATTCCTAGGAGTGGGATTGCTGGATCATATGGTATTTCTATTTCTAGCTTTCTAAGGAAGCGCCATATCGTTTTCCAAAATGGTTTTTACCATTTTGCATTCCCACCAGCAGTGCATAAGAGTTCCGATCTCCTCACAGCCTCTCCAACATTTGTTATTTTCTGTTTTTTTTTATTCATGTCAGTAATGTTGGGGTGAGATGGTATCTCATTGTGGTTTTGATTTGTATTTCTCTAATGGCTAGTGATCATGAGCATTTCCACAAATGTCTGTTAGCCACTTGAATGTCTTCTTTGGTAAAGTGTTTGTTCATTTCCTTTGCCCATTTTTTAATTGGATTATTTGCTTTTTGTTGTAGAGGTGTTGGATTTTCCTGTAGATTTTAGAGATTAGGCCTTTGTCGGATTTGAAATAGCCAAAAAATTTTTCCCAGTCTGTAGGTTTTCTTTTTACTCTTTTGGTGAAGTCTTTTGATGAGCATAAGTGTTTAATTTTTAGAATATCTCAGTTATCTAGCTTATCTTCTGGAGTTTGAATGTTATTAGTTATGGTTTATATCCTGTTAATGCCATGTATTAGAGCCCCTAGGGTTGATCCTATTTTTTTCTTCTATGAACTTTAGAGTTTTGGGCTTTATATTTAGATCTTTGATCCATTTTGAATTAGTTTTTGTATATGATATGAGGTATGGGTCCTGTTTCATTTTTTTGCAGATGAACATACAATTTTGCCATCACCGTTTGTTAAAAAGACTATCTTTTCCCCATTTGATGGAATTTGGGCCCTTGTCGAAGATCAGGTGATCGTAAATGGATGGATTTACATCTGTATTCTTGATTCTGTTCCAATGGTCAACCTATCTGTCGTTGTAACAGTACCAGTAGCTGTATAGCAGGTTCTGGGATCAGGTAGTGGGAATCCTCCTAGTTTATTCTTCTTCTTCAGTAATGCTTTACTTATCTGGGGCCTTTCCCTTTCCATATAAAGTTAATGATCATTTTCTCAATCTCTTTAAAGAATGTTGTTGGTATTTGGATCAGGATTGCATTGTATTTGTAAATTGCTTTTGGTAGAATTGTCATTTTCACAAAGTTAAGTGTACATATCTATGAGCATAGTATATTTTTCCATTTATATAGATCTCTTCATTTATTGCAGTAGTGTTTTGTGGTTTTCTTTGTTTAGGTCTTTTACATCCCTGGTTAGATTTATTCCTAAGTATTTTATTTTTTTAAGGGGTTATTATAAATGAGATTGTTTTCCTGATTTCCCTTTTCATCGTTCTTTTTGTTGGTGTATAGGAATCTAACATTTTTGTATGTTTATCTTGTATCTTGCTACTCTGCTGAATCTCTCTATCCAATAATTTTCTCTTGGAGTCTTCAGGGCTTTCTGTATATAGTATCATATCATCTGCACACAGGGACAGTTTAACTTCTTCATAACAAATTTAGATGTCCTTTATTTCTTTTTCTTGCCTTATTGCTCTAGCTAGAACTTCCAGCAGAATGTTAAATACGGGTGGTGATAAAGGACATCCTTGTCTTGTTCTTGTTCTCAAAGGGAATGTTTTCAGCTTCTCTCCATTAAGAATGATATTGGCTGCTGGTTTTCTATAGACACCCTTTATTATGTTGAGAAATTTCCCTTCTATACCTTTTTTATTGAGAGTTTTTATTAGGAATGAGTGTTGGACTTTGACGAATGCCTTTTCTGCATCGACTGAGATGTTCAAGTGATTCTTTTCTGTCCTTTTATTTATGTGGTGGATTATGTTGATTGATTTTCTAATGCTGTACCATCCTTGCATAACTGGTATGAATCCTGTGTGGTTGTGGTGTATTATTTTTTTGATATTACGATGCTGAATTCTATTGGTTAGAATTTTGTTGAGAATTTTTGCATCTATATTCATGAGAGATATTGGTCTGGAATTTTCTTTTTTGCGGTGTCCTTGCCTGGTTTTGGTATCAAGGTTATGCTGGTTTCACAGAATGAATTTGGAAGTATCCCTTCCTTTTCTATGTTCTGAAATAATTTGAGCAGTACTGTTGTAAGCTCTTCTCTGGATGTTTGGTAGACTTCTCCAGTGAAGCCATTTGGGCTAGAGCTTTTTTTTGTTGGGAGAACTTTTTTTTATTACCTTTTCAATCTCTATTCTTGTTATGGGTCTATTCATATTTTCAACATCAGTTTGTGATAGTTTGGGTAAGTACTGAGTTTCTAGAAATTTTTCCATTTCCTCTAGATTTTCCAAATTTTTTGGAGTATAGTTTTTCATAATACTCTGTTACAATCCTTTTTATTTCAGTTGGGTCTGTTGTAATGTCCTCCATTTCTTTTCTTATTTGGATTATTTAAATCCTCTCCTGTTTTTCTTTTGTCAGTTTGGCTAGTGGTTTGTTAATTTTATTGATCCTTTCAAAGAACAAACTTCTGGTTTTGCTGACTCTATTGTTTTTCTATTCTCTATTTCATCTATTTCTGCTCTGATCTTTATTATTTCCTTTTTTCTGGTGGCTATAGTCTTCTTTTGCTGTTCTCTTTCTATGTGTTCGAGTTGTGTAGCTAATGTTTTCATTTTGTCCCTTTCTTCTTTTTTGATGTGTGCATCTATTGCTATAAATTGACCTCTGAGCACTGCCTTTGCTGTGTCCCAAAGGTTTTGATATGATGTGTTTTCATTCTCATTTGATTCTAGGAATTTTTTGATTCCATCTGTGATTTCTTCTATTACCCGGTGGTTTGTAAGCAGGGTGTTTATCAGATTCCACGTAATTGATTTTTTTTCCTTGCTGTTGCTGTTGTTAATTTCTACTTTGATGGCACTGTGATCAGAGAAGATACTTTGTATTATCTCAATGTTTTGTATTTTGCTGAGGGTTGCTTTGTGGCCTACGATGTGGTCTATTCTGAAGAACATTCCATGATCATTGGAAAAGAACGTGTAGTTTGCAGCTGTTGGGTGGAGTGTTCTATATATGTCTATGAGGTCAAGGTGGCTGATTGTGGCCTTTCGATCTTCTGTATCTTTGCTGACTTTCTTTCTAGATGTTCTGTCCTTTATCAAGACTGGTGTGTTGACTTCTCCTACTATAATAGTGGAACTGTCAATTTCTCTTTTCAGTGATGTTAAAGTTTGTTTTATGTATTTTGGAGCCCTGTCATTGGGTGCATACATATTTTTTATGGTTATGTCTTCATGCTGGATTGTCCCTTTAATAATGATATAGTGCTGTTCTTTGTGTTTTATGGTGCTTTTTGTTTTAAAGTCTATTTTACCTGAGATTAGTATTGCCACTCCTGATCTTTTTTGGTGGCTGTTTGCTAGATACATTTTTTCCATCTCTTTATTTTTAATAAATTTATGTCTTTGTTTCTAAGGTGTGTCTCTTGTAGACAGCATATTGATGGATCATGTTTTTTTAAATCAATTCTGTCACTCTCTGTCTCTTTATGGGTGCATTTAGGCCATGTACGTTCAGTGTAATTATTGATAGAAGCGAGTTTATTGCTGTCATTTTGTACTGCTCGTTTTTTGTGGTGCTGATTTCTTCGTTCCTCTTACTCTTCTGTGCTGAATTCCTTTTGTTGGTAGATTTTTTTCATTTCTTTTGTTTTTATGGAGAATTTGTTTTTCTTCTTTATTTTAATGAGTAGGTTTGTTAACTTTCTTTGTGGTTACCTTGAAATTTACCCTTATCTTCCTAAGTTTGAATCAGTCTGTTATTACTTGGTATCACTTTGCCTTCCTCTCCATTAGAAAGTTCTATACCTACACCATTTACTCCCTCTTTTATTGTGATGATATTGTCATTTGCAGATTAACCTCTCTGTTTCCCTGTTGTAAATCTTTTGGTTTTGAATAGTTCTTGAGAGTTCATTTCCTAGGTTGGTATCTGGCTGGTGCCATCTTGTGTCCTAGATTCAGGCTGTCATCTAATGTTCTTTGTTCTCTGACCAAACAACTCCCTTTAATAATTCTTGTAAGTTTGGTTTGGTTTTTACATAATTCCTTAATTTCTGTTTATCTGGAAATGGCCCAATTTCACCATCATATTTGAATGAGAGATTTTCAGGATATATTATTCTTGGCTGGCAATTCTTTTTCTTTCAAGGTTTTATGTATGTCATCCCATTGCCTTCTTGCCTGCATAACTTCTGCCAAGTAATCAGAGCTTAGCCTTATTGTTTCCCCTGTGTATTATGACTTCTTGTTTTTCTCAAGCTACTCTCAGGATTCTTTCTTTTTCTTTGTTTTTAGCAAGTGGGATTATGATATGCTTTGGTGATTTTCTTTTGGAGTTTATCATGTATGCGGTTCGTTGAGCTTCTTAGATGGTTAGCGTTTCAACTTTCATGATATTAGGAAAGTTTTCTGTCCGTAATTCTTCAATGATCCTCTCTGTGTTTTCTGTTTTCTCCCCCTGCTCTGGAACTCTGATTACTTGCAGATTTTTGCTTTTGATTGTATCCCACATAATTCCAAGGGTTTCTTCATTTTTCTATGTTCTTTTTTCTGGTTTTTCCTCAAACAAAGTTTTATCCAAGTGTTTGTCTTCAATTTCACTGATTAATTGTAGATTTGTTTGTTTTATCCTGCTTTTTTGTTTTATTTGTTATGTCTGAGCAGGCGGGTCGTGCATTCTTTGTTATTTGCTCATCTGTGGACATGATATTTTTCACCTTCTTGTCCAGTAGGCAGGGCCAGTTTCTCAGCTATGGTGCAGCAGGACAGTTCTAGCTGAAGGGAAGGGGCTGGGATGGGTTGTTTGTGGCATATACTGGGGCCCACAAGGTGAGCAACTGGTCAGTGCAAGGCAGGTTCCAGCAGGTCATGCCTGTGCTTCTGGGAGTGCAATGTTCAGCACAGGGTGCCTATAGGCAGGAGGAAGGGGTAGGGGGAGGTTGTGATGTGTGGAGCTAGTTTGGGTATGGAAAAGAAGAGAGAGATGAGACAGAAACAGGAGGAAAACAAAAAAGAAAAGTCCTGAGGGAGTTTTCCATTGGAGTGGAGAGACAAGAAACCAAAAAATGAAGAAAAACAAAAAGGGAAAATAAAATAAAAATAAATAAATGAAATTTCTTTTAAAAAATGCCCCCAGGGTAAAAAGACTCCAGAAAATGGTGTTCTAGGCAGAAGCACCATGTCGTCCCTCCATAGCAAAGATCCAAAAAACTAAGCCAAACAGAAAACAGCAATCCTGAAAACCTAAAACATCAAATGAAGAGATAAAGAACTCAGCCAAGCACCAAATGGAGTGAGAAAACTGACAGAGAATGGAGAGAGAGGAGAGACTCATGCAGAGGTCCCCTATCAGCTAACGCAGCACGGAGCCACCATCTTGGACTCCTATCAGAGACCAGCAAACGGGGAGTACGAGAAAGCAGCTTCACAGAGCTTCCAGTGGGAGATAAAACAACCGGTAATTTGCGATATACACTTTCCCACCCCCACCCTTCTTCACCTCCACTCAACCTCTGTTTCCCGCAGCCACAGTCTCTTGTCCAGGATGCACCGGCTGCTTGGATTCCACCCGCTCGCACTGGCCGGCTCTCTCAGTGCCATTTGTTGGCTGCTGGTGTTGCTTTTTCCACTTCTTTTGATTTCTTCCTTACCTCTCACCACCTCCCCCTCCTTTTGCTCAAATACCTGTCTTCATGTGCCATCTTTGCTTCCTCTTAAGGGGCTGTGGAGCTCTGTTTCAGTGTGGAACTGCTTCCTGGTCTGGGCTGCCACGCTGGTGGGATCCTGGGGCATTTGTTTGTTTATTGGTTTTGAATTGTTTGTTTGTTTTCCTTTTCTTGAGTTGGGAGCCCTTTCTGGCTGGGCGGTCCTGCTCGGCTTGGGACCTACCCCCTTGGTTTGCGCAGACACGCAGAGGGATCTCTCAGGGCATTTGTTTTTCGTGTTTTTTTTTCTGTTTTGGGGGGGCTTTTTTGTTCTTTTTTTTAAAAAAATTTGTTTTGTTTTCTTTTCCATCTTTTTCCCTTTTTGTCCTTCTTCATTACTCAGTTTCTTATCTCTGTATACCTTCTCTTTCTCTTCCCTGAATACCTGGGGCTGAATACCTCTACGCCTTCTAGCCAGGCTGTACTGCAACACCTAAGAAAAACTTCCCCAGACCTCATAGCTACACCGGTGGGATCCCTGGGAGCTTTCCTCTTCTTTTTCCTTCCTGATTTTTATTTATTCATTCTTTTCTTTTTTCTTCTCCTTCGCCTTTTTGTTTTTCTCCATTTCATAGTCTCTCATCTCTCCACTCCAATGGCAAACTCCCCTAACACTCTTTTTTGTTTGTTTGTATGTTTTTGGTTCCTGTTCCTCTCTCCTCTCTCCCATATCCATCTTAGCTCCACACATAACAATCCCCCCCCCCATATCCTGCCTACCTGCCCCATACGCTTAACATCACACCACCAAGTGGCACAGGCACAGCCTACCAGAACCTGCCATGCACTGATTACCAACCCACCCCGGTGGCTGTAGTAAGTGCCACAAACAACCCGACCCAGTAACTCCTCTTCAGCTAGACCTGCCCTGCTGTACCATATCTGAGCGACTGACCCTGCCAATTGGAGAAGGAGGCAAAAAGTATCATGCCCATAGATGAGCAAACAACAAAGAACACACAGCTCACCTGCTCAGACAAAGCCAAATAAAAAAAAAGTACAAAACAAACTAATCTACAATCAATAAATGAGAAAAATAACTACCGACTGCCCTGAAGACAGCAGACAATATCAAAATATTTACAAAAACAGGACAGGATGGTTCCAGTAGGCGTCCAAAATAAAACACCAGATGACTTTCCAGAGGAAGAAAAGGCACTAGAACTACCTGATAGGGAATTTAAATCTCTAATACTCAGAATTATACAAGAGTTGAAGCAAAAGGAAGCAGACAAAAATGAGGGAAAAATAGACAAATTCATGGAAAAGGCAGAAAAATTCACAGAAAATACAGACAAAAATTGGAAGAATTCAGCAAAATAATGCAGGAACAAAATGCCAAAATAAATTCACAATGAGAAATTACACAAAAACAACAATTAGAAATCCGAAAGATAAACAACAAGATTTCAGAAATGGACAGTGTCATAGAATGGCTGAGGAGCAGATTTTAAACAGTGGAAGACAGGATCAGTAGAATTGAAGACAAACACTTGGATGAAACTCTATTTGAGGAAAACTCAGAAGAAAAACAAAAAAAGAAAAATGAAGAGACACTGAGAGTTATGTGGGATACAATCAAAAGCAAAAATTTGCTAGTGATCAGAGTTCCAGAACAGGGGTAGAAAACAGAAAACACAGAGAGGATCATTGAAGAACTGCTGACAGAAAACGTCCCCAATATCTTGAAAGATGAAAAACTGGCTATCCAAGAAGCTCAACGAACCCTATATAGGATAGACCCAAAGAGAAAATCAACAAGGCTTATCATAATCACACTTGCCAAAACCAAAGACAAACAAAGAATGGTGAGAACAGCTCATGAAAAACAAGAAGTCACATACAGAGGAGAAACAATAAGACTAAGCTTAGATTATTTGGCAGAAACCATGCAGAAAAGAAGGCAATGGGATGACATATATAAAACCTTGAAAGAAAAAAATTGCCAGACAAGAATAATATATCCTGCAAAACTCTTGTTCAAATATGATGGTGAAATTAGGACATTTCCAGATAAACAAAAATTAAGGGAATATGTAAAAACCAAACCAAACTTACAAGAATTATTAAAGGGAGTTCTCCTACCTGAGAACAATCAATCTCATTTCATAGGCAGAATCTGCAACACAGGATCATACCAGCCAGATAACAGTCTAGGAAAGAACTTTCAAGGACTATCCAAAACCAAAAGAAATACAACAGGGAATCAGAGCAGTTAATCTGTAAATGACAACAACATCAGAACCATAAAAGAAGGGATAAACAGTGTAGGTATAAAATCTTCTAATGGAGAGGAAGGCAAGGTGATACCAACTAATAATAAACTGCTTCAAACTTAGAAAGATAAGGGTAAATTTCATGGTTACCACAAAAAATTTGACAAACCTACTCATAAAAATAAAAAGGAATAACATAAAGTCTCAGCAAAAACAAAACCTACAAAAAGATAAGAACTGAAAAAATAAATCCACAAACAAAAGTAACACAGCACAGGAGCGTAAGAAGAAGAAAACATCAGCACCACAAAAAAAGCACTACAAAATGACAGCAACAAACTCACTTCTGTCAATAATTACATTGAACGTAAATGGACTCAATGCACCCATAAAGAGAAGGAGAGTGACAGAATGGATAAAAAAACAGGATCCATCAATATGCTGTCCAGAAGAGGCACACGTTAGAAACCAAGATGTGAATTTATTAAAAGACAAAGGTTGGAAAAAAATATATCAAGCTAACAACTACCAAAAAAGAGCAGGAGTGGCAATACTAAAATCAGATAAAATAGACCTTAAAACAAAACCCACCATAAAAGACAAAGAAGGACACTATATAATGATTAAGGGGATGATCCATCATGAAGACATAACCATAATAAACATCTGTGCACCCAATGACAGGGCTCCAAAATACATAAATTCTAACAACACTGAAAAGAGAAATTGACAGTTCCACAATAATAGTAGGATTCTTCAA
>NW_004443945.1:32529455-32544907 GCF_000243295.1 Trichechus manatus latirostris
ATTCTAACTCACAAAAAAAAAGACCAGATTTACTGGCCTAAAGGAGACTGGAGAAACCCCGAGAGTATGGCTCCCAGACACCCTTTTAGCTCAGTGGTGAAGTCACTTCCGACATTCACCATTCAGCCTGGGATTGTATAGCCCCATAAAACCAAATGGGACTAATGAGGCACAGCAGTCCAGGGACAAGGACTAGAAGGCAGAAGGGGATAGGAAAGCTGGTGATATTAAACCCAAGGGTGAGTAAGGATAGTGTTGATGCTTGTGAGGTTGTTAACCATTGTCGTCGGGCAATGTCTGTACTAACTGCTTAATGAGAATCTATTTTGATCTGTAAACCTTCATCTAAAGTGAGAATAGCAGCACAATTGGAAGAATGCAGTCAATGTCACTGAATTGTGCCTGTAGAAATTTTTGAAATGGTGTATCTTTGGCTATGTATATTTTCACCAAAAAAAAAAAAAAAGGTCAAGAAGGGAGAGGGTTGACATGTTGTGGGGTTGTTAACCAATGTCACAAAACAATATGTGTACTACTGTTTAATGAGAAACTATTTGTTCAGTAAATTTTCACCTGAAGTACAATAAAAAAAAGAAAAGAAACACTCCAGAGGGAACATAGTCCTGCCGATAACATAATCTTAGATTTTTGACCTCCAGAACTGTAAGAGAATAAATCTGCATTATTTTAAGCCTCCAAAAATAAAAAAAAATAAAAAATGCCCTCAGATTCCCACTGGTGTGGCTGCCAGACCAGGACAGTGGCTCCCAAGCCACGCAGTACAGCCCAGCTAGAAGCGGTGGAGACGATACACAACAGCAGGTATTCAGGAGACAGGAAAAAAAAGTAAGTAGAAAGAGATGAGAAACTGAGAAATGAAGAGAAATTAAAAGAAAGAGAAAACAAACAAATAAAAAAAAAGTCTCCAGAGATCCCACCAGCATGGCAGCACAAATCAGAGAAGCAATTCCCCAGCTGAGCATCACTTCACAGCGTGTCAAGAAGAAGCAAAGATGGCACACGGAGTCAGGTGTTTGAGGCAAAGGAGGAGGCAGGAGGTGAGATGCAGGTTAGAATCCTAAAGAGGTTGAGAAAAGCAACAACAGCAACAAAGAAATGACAGTGAAGAAGCCAGCCGGTGTGGGCGGGGCAAATCCGCACAGCACGCAACTGGCGCCTCCGATGCCTTGCTTATGGTCCACTGGGAAGCAGCACATCAGCTCTCTGGGAAGCCGGGAATCAACCACAGATTGGCCAGCTGGGAATCGGCAAAGTGAAGCAGGGGGAGGCAGGGTGGGTGGTGGGAAAGCCTGTCTCTCTGGTTACCAGGTGCTCTGTCTTCTGCTGGGAGCTTGGTGAATCTGCTTTCCCGTACTCCCTGTCCACTGATCTCTGACAGGAGTCCAAGATGGGGGATACGTGCTGCGTTAGCTGATAGGGGACTTCGGTTGTAACTCTCCTCACTCTCTGCTCTCTGTCAGTTTCTTATTTCATTCGGTGTTTGGCTGAGTTCTTTATCTCTTCATTTGACGCTTAGGGTTCCAGAATAGACGTTTGTCTGTTTTACTTAGTTTTTTGGGTCTTTGCTGTGGACGGACAGCGTGGTGCTTTTGTCTGTAACGCCTTGTTGGATCTGCCTCCTGTTCCATTTCATTTCTGATGACTTTCAATTTTCCTAGATTCATTACTTTGTACATTCCATGTTTCAATTATTAATGGATGTTTGCAGTTGTTTCTTCTCATTTTGAGTGATGCCACAGCAGCAAATGAAGGTCCCAAAAGTTTGACTCCATTCATGTCATTAAGGTAGACTCTACTTAGAGGTAGCTCTTCCCCAGTTGTATTTTGTGTGCTTTCCAACCTAAGGGGCTCATCTTCTGGCACTATATCAGACAATGTTCTGCTGCTATTCTTAAGGCTTTCACTGGCCAATTTTTTCAGAAGTAGATCACCAAGTCCTTCTTTCTAATTTGTCTTAGTCTGGAAGTTCTGCTGAAACCTGACCACACTGTGCGACCCTGCTGTATTTGAAATACTATTGGCATAACTTCCAGCATCAGAGCAACATGCAAGCCACCACAGTACGACAAACTGACAGGCACATGGCGAATTGAATATAACGTGGAGTGCCAAAAGATAGAACAAATATGTCTTAGAAGAAATACAACCAGAATATTCCCTAAAAGGGAGAATAGTAAGACTTCGACTTGCATATTTTGGATATGTCATCAGGAAAGACCAATCACTAGAAAAGGACATCATGTTTGGTAAAGGGCCAATTAAAACAAAGGAATCCCTCAATGAGATGTATTAATACAATAGCCATAACAATGGACTCAATCATTCAAATGATCATGAATATGGTGTAGGACTGGCAAAGTTTCACTCTGTTATACATAAGGTCACTATAAGTCAATGTCAACTCAACAGCAACTAACAACAACGACAACAAACAGGCATATCCGTTGCCATCGAGTTGATTCTGACTCATAACGACCCCACAGGACAGTGTAGAACTTCCCAATAGGGTTTCCAAGGAGCAGCTGGTGGATTTGAACTGCCTACCTTTTGGTTAGCTGCTGAGCTCTTAATCACTGCAGAGATCCTTCTATATTCTACCATTTTAATTGTTCTTTATTAAAATGTTCCCATTCCTACACTTTCCCATTCCAATTCATTATAATACTTCCTTAAATTTAGTATTTCCTGTAAAACAAGAAGTAAAAACATCAATAATAAGAATTATATTTCTTGTTCAAATATTCTGTAATGGATATAGCTTTCTAACTGCACAAATTTCATATGAGATCAGCAGTATCTTCCATGTTAATTTTTATGTTAACAGCAATTGCATGTGTTATTCAAATAACAATCGTATCTCGTCAAATTAAATTAATTCCAATACCAAACATTTGCTGTAGGAAATAACAGTTCATATTAGTATTTTTCCATTGAAATTAAATTATCATGATTTCTAAAAGTTTCAATTCACTTTGATATAACTTAGTCATGAAAATTGATTTTAGCCTAAACAGTTACAAAAAGCAGGAAATAAATAACGTAGTAAAAATCAACTATAGCTCTACAAATTCTCCCATTGTTTTTTGAGATGTTTCTTCAGGATTTGTGTTTGGGCAATAATTGTTTTGATTTGTTTTGTTTTTACACCATTTTATCCTCTCCAAGCAAAGAATAGACTACAAATGAGATATAAGACCTGGTTCATCAAGGTATTAAAAGATACAGCACATGCTTTCTCGTAGATTATCAACAACAAACCGTCTAGACACTCCCAACCCTTAGTCATGCATACCACTGACTTTCATTGTTAGTAAACTTCCCACATAAACTCCCTGATCTTAAAGCTTCTAGGAAGTGTAAAGAACATCCAAATTACAAACTGTTAGATAGTAGTTTTTTGTTGCTTTTGTTTTGTTTTGTTTTTGTGTTCCCTGTCACAGTTCATTAGTACTAGCTAGGAGATGTAAGATCATATGACTTTTAATTGAAAACTTGGATCAGATTTGCACTATAAATAATTTCAGTTTTTAAATATTTTAAAAACTTGTACTTTTTAAAAAATGTTATAGATGCCTTTGATCTAGGATGGCTAACTTTTTTTTAATGTATAACTCTATTAGGCAAAGATGTGCACCATCAAAAACACAAAAGTATCAACATATATTAAACACTTATTTAGTATTTATACCATAAAATGTGTTAAAGAAGTAAGAAAAGATCTTTGTCTTAAGATGTTTTTCAAAGATTTTTACTAAGCTTTCTGGAGAATACCAGAAAGATGTTTACTTGTGTTTTATCGACTATGCAAAGGCATTTGACTATGTGGATCATAACAAATTATGGATAACATTGTGAACAATAGGAATTCCACAACACTTAACTGTGCTCACATGGAACCTGGGTGTACACCAAGAGGCAGTCACTCGGACAGAACAAGGGGATACTGCATGGTTTAAAATCAGGAAAAGTGTGCATTGGGGTTGTATTCTTACACTATACTTATTCAATTTGTATGTTGAGCAAATAATCCAAGAAGCTGGACTCTAGGAAGATGAACATGGCATCAGGATTGGAGGAAGACTTACAACTTGCAATATGTAGATGATACAACCTTGCTTGCTGAGAGTGAAGAGGACTTGAAGCACTTACTGATGAAGATCAAAGACTACAGCCTTCAGTATGGATTACACCTCAACATAAAGAAAATAAAAATCCTTACAACTAGACCAATAAGCAACATCATGATAAATGGAGAAAATATTGAAGTTGTCAAGGGTTTCATTTTACTTGGATCCACAATCAATGCTCATGGAAGCATCAGTCAAAAAATCAAATGATATATTGCATTGGGCAAATCTGCTGCAAAAGACCTCTTTAAAGTGTTAAAAAGCAAAGACGTCATTTTGAGGAGTAAGGTGTGCCTGACCCAAACCATGGTATTTTCAATTGTGCATGCGAAAGCTGGACTGGAGAAGAATTGATGCATTTGAATTATGGTGCTAGAGAAGAATATTGAATATACCATGGACTGCCAGAAGAATGAACAAATTTGTTTTGGAAGAAGTACAGCCAGAATGCTTCTTAGAAGCGAGGGTGGCAGGACTTCATCTCAAGTACTTTGGACATGTTATCAGAAGGGACCAGTCCCTGGAGAAGGACATCATGCTTGGTAAAGTAGAGGATCAGCGAAAAAGAGGAAGATCCTCAACGAGATGGACTGACACAGTGGCTGCAACAATGGGCTGAAGCATAACAACAATTGTGAGGATAGTGCAGGACCGTGCAGTGTTTCATTCCATTGTATACAGGATTGCTGTGAGTTGAAAGTGGCTGGATGGCACCTAACAGGAACAACAATCATTTTACAGAACAGCAGCAATGCATGTTTGAGTTAACAGATGTATTTTCTCCTCCATCACTTAGCATAATATTTCCCCAAATATAAAATCAGGATATTATATACATTTATGACTATCTTTATCAAATATTCTAACATATATTAAGGTATTATGATTGTCTTCTTAATTATATGCAACTTTCATTTATACATGAAATATAGGATAAAGTTAACAAGAATGTTCTAAATATCAGACTGAATTTTGTATTTATTTTTATATATAAGGTTAGATCCACTGGAATAAACATCAAAATAAATTATTTAAAAAGATATGAAGCCAGGGTTTTTAAATGATCTAATTCTAAGTGTGAACATTCATAAACACCGTTGTTGTCGTTAAGTGCCATCAAGTTGGTTCTGACTCATAGTGACCCTATGTACAACAGAACCAAACACTGCCTGGTCCTATGCCATCTTCACAGTTGGTATGTTTGAACTCGTTGCAGCCACTGTGTCAATCCATCTCATTGAAGGTCTTCCTCTTTTTCACTGACCCTCTACTGTATTAAGCATGATGACCTTCTTCAGGGACTGGTCCCTCCTAATAACATGTCCAAAGTACATGAGACAAGGTCCTGGCATCCTTGCTTCTAAGTAGCATTCTGGCTGTACTTCTTCCAAGACAGATTTCATTTTTCTGGCCTCAAGATTCCTGTTGATAACCCTACAGAATATTTTAAAGTCTGCTTTCAAGATTAAAATGTGAATCGGATGAGCAAAATTAAATCTTATTGTAAAAAACTATTAAAAGCTCTAAACAAAATAATAAATTTTCTGAAAATTTCCTCTTCAATATTTACCTTGAAGAATATTACATGAAATTACAAATGCAGCAATTAACAATAAAAGTTATACTAAGAAAGTCAGCAACTAAAAGATCGCATATATTATGTATACTATTTACTTATTTTTGTTACTAAGAACATATTTATGAAACAGAAAATTTTATTCCTCAAACATTAATCTATACTTCATTAGCTTTCTCAAGTCACAGGTCCCTGTTTTTGTTATTAATTTGATATTCACCTTAATGACTGTGGCACTGATGAAGACTATTAATCAGTGATCAGTAGTAGAATCTACTTTGCAATTTTGACATAGTTTGTAATTACATTCAAAATATCTTGCATTTTAAACAAATCAGTCACACAGGTCACACTGACTTGCACTGTTAGTTGCCCTTCTCCAATACATTTTATGAATATATTTAAAAATAAGTATACTTTTTACATTAATACAAGTTCACAGGTACAATAAAGGAATCATTAACCTTTTCAATATTGTATTCAAAATACTCTATAGTCCTAATGTTTGGTAATTCCTAAGTCTATTTTATCACCAACCAATGGAGGTATAAAGCAAAAAGTGAGTGTTTTATTAGGTAACAACTTTGAGATTGGCACTAAACCAAAGACTTCTGAGTGCTCTACCATTAAAGTAGTCTGGGAAAGTGTGAACCAAGGTTAACTAATAAACAACAAATTGCTTCCCCTTTCACCCAATATACAAAACTATACATTTTCTTAGTACTAGAGGTAGTGTCCAATAAATGTTGATTGCCTGAATCAACAAAATCATAGCTCACTCATAAAAAAAAAATTTATAAGTCTACCTCTTCTGTGAATACTAATTTTTCCTCAATTCATTTTTTTACTTTAAAAAATATATAATAATCAATAGAAAGACTAATACTTCTACTTTAGATTATTTATCAGTGCAAGCATGGTGCCTAGTACAAAATAAGAGCAGACAGAAGGAACTGGAAGGGAATGAAAACTTAAATGAAAAGAATAGTACTGTGAGTTGCCTATTCTTACAATCTGTGCTGATTAAATTTAGACCCCACTTAGGACCATCCACTGACAGCTAACAACAACAGCACGGCTTATAAAACAGAGATACATCAGTTTGCCGTTTTACTGGCGTGAAGAACAAGAGGACAAATTTCAGGGTGAAGACAGGCACGGGAAAATGTAGGAAAGGAGGGAGCCACTGATGGATGTCCCAAATTCTGCATATAAACTCTACTCAAATATCTAATTGAGCTCTGAACCACCCTAGCACCAGGCAGACTTCAAGTAGCCAAGCTAAGGCAAAAAAAGAAAAAGAAAAAACCAAAAAACTGAACAGAGCTTTCAGCTTCTGCCCACTGTAGGAAAGACTGAGTTTGGAGTTTGAGTCCAGCCTCCTAAAACAAAAATCATTATTTTTGAGAGGTAAATCCAGAACCTCTACAATGCATCATTCACAATGTTCAGAATACAATAAAAAATTCTTAGATGTATGAAGAACAGGAAAACATGACTCATACACAAGAGAAAAACAATCAATTTAGACTGATACTGAGACATCACAGATGCCGGAATTAGCAGAAAAAGATTTTAAATCAGCTGGTATAACCATTATCAAGAATGTATTTGAAAACATACTTGTCATAAATGAATAAAAAAGAAATCTTATCAGAGAAATGGAAAATATAAAAAGAAATTAAATGAAAACTAGAAAAGCATAATATCTAAATTATATATATTCCCCCACATTGGGCTTAACAGCCGATTGGATTTAAAAAGAAAAAAAGTCAGTGGACTTGAAGATAGATTAATAAGAGTTACCCATTTGAAGCAAGGAGAGAAAAAAAATTGAGAACCATTGAACAGGACTTCAGTGATTTGCAAGACATTATCAAAATCATAACATTCATGCAATTGCAGTCCCCAAAAGAGAGATGAGAGGAAATGGAGCATAAAAAAAATTTATATAAATAGTGGAACATAGACCCAAAAATCCTTAACAAAATATCATCACATTTTTTTCAACTCAAACTAAGATTTAAGGCAAAAAAAAAAACCAAGTCATTTGGGAAATCCATAAATTTTGGATCAGAAATCAGGTTAACAACTTGAAGTGAGAAATTAAATGAAATAGCATCATCCCTTCAAGTGGGCAATTCCTAATTCCAGTGCCTAACATCATTTTCCATACTCAATTTATGTTTGCTAACTGGAAACGTACATGAGAGCTAGCATTTTTATTTCAGGTGCCAGGCACTATTCAAGGGCTTTTCATAATAAACACATTAACACTCACAACACACATATGAAGTAGGTATTATTATAATGCATATCTACAGAGGCTGGAAACTCAGGGACACAGAGGTTAAGCAACTTGTCCCAGGTCATACATCTTGGAGACAGGTCGGATTTGAACTCAGCAGTCTGGCTCCAGGTCCATGCTCTGAACCATGATGTTATTATACTCACATGTACATGTATCATATCTATTGTACCTGTTGTATATATTTATTTTTGTACGTAGAAAATCAATTGGTTTTTGTAGGTAAATACTCATTCTTTCTAAATACACTTACACTCATAAATAGCTATTATTATCTTTAATGTTAAAAACTAAATGTTAATTTTTATGTCTTTAATCTCAATGTTTTCTTTCTTTTTCTTTGCTTTGGGTCTAATATTCATTAAGGTACAAAAATACAAAGCTTAAGTGCCCGGAGTAGTGACAACAAGCTTTCCTTACACATTCACAAATATCACTACTGTGCTCTATTATATAATATTTCTTGCAATAAACAGTCTTCTTTCAATGAAAAGCAGAACTGAATTAGAGAAATCAAATTAATGCTATTTATTTGAATAATGGTTTAAACCTCTAACATAATCCATATTAACATAAGAAGTCATCATACAGCCATCAAAAGCATTGGAGTTTCTCCATGATTGTGTCTGTGTGATGTGTGAAATGTTTTGACAACATTAGAAAATCTCATAACTCATGAGTAGCAGAACAAATCAGAACCATGTGTGGGTTAAATAAGGACATTCAAAGCAAGAAGAGTTTTGTGTCTTGTTTCTTCTAGAAAACTTTGAAAGAATACAGGCATTGTTTTTCAAAAGCTTTGTTTATTTTTTCACTCTTTGATCAATTGCTCCTGACTCACATTATCTTAAATTGTTACTATGGAAATTCTGTATATAATGTAGTTTATTTCTGTGATATGAGAATCATTAAAACCCAGGAAAAATATATGAGGATTTCTCTTATTGTATAAATACAGTTACCAGGCTATTAGGCTCAACTTCTGCAAATGAGCATGAATATTTCTGCTATGAGTTTATTCTTTTTTTAAATTGTTCTTTAAGTGAAAGTTTAAAATTCAAGTTAGTCTTTCATACAAAAATTTATATGTACATTGTTATGTGATCCTAATTGCTTTCCCCGTACTATGACAGCACACTCCTCCTCTCTACTCCTGATTTCCCATGTTCATTCAACCAGCTCCTAACCCTCTCTGCCTTCTCATCTCACCTCTGGAAAGGAGCTGCCCATTTAGTCTCGTGTATCCACTTGAGCTAAGAAGCACACTCTTTAGGAGTATCATTTTATGTCCCATAGTCCAGTCTAATCTTTGTCTGAAGAGTTAGCCTTGGGAATGGTTTTAGCTCTGGGTTGACAGAGAGTCTGGCGGCCCTGCTTTCTGGGGTTCCTCCAGTCTCAGTCAGACAATTAAGTCTGGTCTTTACTAGAATTTGAGTTCTGCACCCCACTTTTCTCCTGCTCCATCAGGGACTCTCTGTTGTGTTCCCTATCAGGGCAGTCAATGGTGGCAGACAGGCACCATCTAGCTCTCCTGGTCTCAGGCTGATGCAGTCTCTGGTTTATGTGGACCTGTCTCTTGGGCTAATACTATCCTTGTGACTTTTGTGTACTTCATTCTCCTTTACTCCAGGTGGGTTGGGACCAATCGATGCATCTTAGATGGCAGCTAGCTAGTTTTTAAGACCCCAGATTCCACTCACGGAAGTCAGATGCAGAACATTTTCTTTTTTCTATTTTATTGTTCTACTTTAAGTGAAAGTTTACAATTCAAGTTAGTCTTTCATACAAAAATTTATACACACATTGTTATGTGACCCTAATTGCTCTCCCTGTACTGTGACAGCATACTCCTCCTTTCCACCCGATTTCCTGTCTCCATTCAACCAGCTCCTGACTCTCTCTGCCTTCTCATCTCACCTCTGGACAGGAGCTGCCCATTTAGTCTCCACGTATCTACTTGAGCTAAGAAGGACAATCTTCAAAAGTATCATTTTATGTCCCATAGTCAAGTCCAACCTTTGTCTGAAGAGTTGGCTTCAGGAATGATTTTAGTTCTGGGTTGACAGACAGTCCAGGGACCATGCTTTCTGGGGTTTCTCCAGACCCAGTCAAACCATTAAGTCTGGTCTTTTTATTAGAATTTGAGTTCTGCACCCCACTTTTCTCCTGCTCCATCAGGGACTCTCTGTTGTGCTCCCTGCCAGGGCAGTCATTGGTGGTAGCTGGGCACCATCTAGTTCTTCTGGTCTCAGGCTGATGAAGTCTCTGGTTTATGTGGCCCTTTCTGTCTCTTCGGCTAATAATTTCCTTGTGACTTTTGTGTCCTTCATTCTCCTTTACTCCAGGTGGGTTGGGACCAATTGATGCATATTAGATCGCCACTCTCTAGCTTTTAGGACCCCAGATGCCACTCACCAAAGTAGGATGGAGAACATTTTCTTAATAAAATTTGTTATGCCAGTTGACCTAAATGTCCTCTGAAACCATGGTCCCCAGACCCCTGCCCCTTCTACTCTGTCCCTCGAAGTGTTTGGTTGTATTCAGGAAACTTCTTAGCTTTGGTTTAGTCCAGTTGTGCTGACCTCCCTTATAGTGTGTGCTGTCCTTCCCATCATCTAAAATAATTCTTGTCTACTATCTAGTTAGTGACTAAACACCTCCCTCACTCCCTCTTAACCATCAAAGGATGTTTTCTTCTGTGTTTAAACCTTTCCTTAAGTTCTTGTAATAGTGGACTTATACAATTTTTATCCTTTTGTGACTGACTAAATTCACTCAGTGTAATGCCCTCCAGATTCCTCTATGTTATACGATGTTTCACAGATTCATCATTGTTCTTTATCATTGTGTAATATTCCATTGTGTGACTATATGATGATTTGTTTATCCCTTCATCCATTGATGGGCACCTAGGTTGTTCCCATCTTTCTGCTATAGTGAACAGTGCTGCAGTGAACACGGGTGTGCATATATCTATTCGTGTGACGGTTCTTCTTTCTCTAGGATATATTCCAAGGAGCAGGATTGCTGGATTATGTCCTATTTCTATTTCTAGCTTTTTAAGGAAGACCCAAATTGATTTCCAAAGTGGTTGTAACATTTTACATTCCCACCAGCAGTGTATAATTGTTGCAGTCTCTCCGCAACTTCTCCAACATTTATTATTTCGTGTTTTTCGGATTAATGCTAGCCTTGTTGGGGTGAGTTGGTATCTCATTGTAGTTTTGATTTGTATTTCTCTAATGGCTAATGATTGTCAGCATTTCTTCATGTGTCTGTTGCCACCTGACTGTCTTCTTTAGAGAAGTACCTGTTCATACACTTTGCGCATTTTTTAAGGTTATTTACCTTTTTGTTGTTGAGGTTTTGCAGTATCTTGCAGATTTTAGAGATTAGACACTGATGGGATTTGTCACAGCCGAAAATCTTTTCCCAGTTTGTAGGTTGTCTTTTTACTCTTTTAACTCTTTTAACTCTTTTGGTGAAGTCTTTTGATGAGCATAAGTGTTTGACTTTTAGGAGCTCCCAGTTACCTAGTCTCTCTTCTGGTGCTTCTGCAAAGTTACTTATGATTCCTATTCTGTTTATGCCATGTATTATGGCTCCTAGCGTTGTCCCTATTTTTTCTTCCATGATCTTAATTTATATTTATATTTATATTACCTTATATTTAGGTCTTTGATCCATTTTGAGTTAATTGTTGTTAATGGTATGAGATATGGGTCTTGTTTTAGTTTTTTGCAGATGGATATCCAGTTATGCCAGCACCATTTGTTAAGGAGACAGTCTTTTCCCCCAAATTACAGACTTTGGACCTTTGTCAAATATCAGCGGCTCAATGTTTGAAATGATGGAAGACAGAATCAGAAACATTGAAGACAAACACTTGGATATAACACTGTTTAGGAGAAATCAGAAAAAATAATGAATAAAAATGAAGAAACCTTGAGAATTATGTGGGATACAATCAAAAGCAAAAATTTATGAGTGATGGCAGTTCCAGAACACAGCTATAAAACAGAAAAAACAGAGAGGATCATTAAAGAATTACAGACAGAAAACTTCCCCAGTATCATGAAAGATAAAAAGCTGACCATCCAAGAAGCTCAACAAACCCCGTATATGATAGACCCCAAAATAAAATCACCAAGGCGTATCATAATCATGCTTGCTAAAACCAAAGACAAACAAAGAATCCTAAGAGGAGCTGGAGAAAACCAAAAAGTCACATACAGAGAAGAAACAATTAGACTAAGCTTGGACTATTCTGGCAAAAACCATGCAGGTAAGAAGCCAATGGGATTACATATATAAAACTTTGAAGGAAAAAAATTGCCAGCCAAGAATAATATATCCAGCAAAGCTCTCATTCAAATATGATGGTGAAATTAGGATTTTTCCAGATAAACAGAAATTAAGGGATTATGTAAAAACAAAACAAAACTTACAAGAATTATTAAAGGGAGTCCTTCGGTCTGAGAACAAACAACATCAGACCACAGCCTGAATCTAGGACACAGGACCATACCAGCCAGATACCAACCTAGGAAATGAACTCTCAAGGACTATCAAAAACCAAAATAATTACAACAGGGAACCAGAGAGGTTAATTTGTAAATAACTACAACATCAGAACAATAAAAAAGGGAATAAATTGTGTAGGTATAGAACCTTCTAATGGAGAGGAAAGCAAGGCAATACCAAGTAATAATAGACTAGTTCAAACATAGGAAGATAACAGTTACTTTCAAGGTAACCACGAAGTAAGTTAACAAACTACTCATCAAAATAAAGAAGAAAAACATAAAATCTCAGAAAAAACAAAACCTACAAAAATAAGAGGAATGAAAAAAAATCCACAAACAAAAGGAATTCAGCACAGGAGTGTAAGAGGAACAAAGAAAACATCAGCAACACAAAAAGAAAAAGCCCTACAAAATGACAGCAATAAATTCACACCTATCAATAACTACTCTAAATGTAAGTGGCCTAAATGCACCCATAATGAGCAGAGAGTGACAGAATGGATAAAAAAAACAAGAACCAACAATATGCTGTCTACAAGAGACAGATCTTAGAAACAACGATGTAAGTTTATTAAAAATCTAAGGACGGAAAAAAACATATCAAGCAAACACCTACCAAAAAATAGCAGGAGTGGCAATACAAAT
Organism: Trichechus manatus latirostris; assembly: GCF_000243295.1. NCBI lineage: Eukaryota > Metazoa > Chordata > Mammalia > Sirenia > Trichechidae > Trichechus > Trichechus manatus. Next base: position 32,542,659 of record NW_004443945.1, read on the forward strand.
GGCAGATAAAAAGGACTTTAAAATAAAATCCACCATAAAAGACAAAGAAGGACACTATATAATGTTTAAGATGACTATTCGCCATGAAGACATAACCATAATAAACATATATACTCCCAATAACAGAGCTCCAAAATACATAAAACAAACTGTAACACCACTGAAAAGAGAAATTGACAGTTCCACTATGATAGTACGAGGCTTCAACACACCACTCTTGGTAAAGGACAGAACATCTAGAAAGAAACTCAACAAAGATACAGAGGACCTAAAGGGTACTATCAGCCAACTTGACCTCATAGACATATATAGAACACTCCACACAACAGCTGCAAAGTACACATTCTTTTCCAATGCACATGGAACATTCTCCAGAATAGACCACATCTTAGGCCACAGAGCAATCTCAACAAGGTCCAAAACGTTGAGATAATACAAAGTATCCTCTCTGATCACAACACCATCAAGGTAGAAATTAACAACAGAAAGAGCAAGGAAAAGAATCAATTACATGGAAACTGAAGAACACCCTGCTTACAAACCACTACGTAATAGAAGAAATCAGAGATGGAATCAAAAAATTCCTAGAATCAAATGAGAATGAAAACACATCATACCAAAACTTTTGGGACACAGCAAAGATAGTCCTCGGAGGACAATTTATAGCAATAGGTGCACACATCAAAAAAGAAAAAAGGGACAAAATCAAAACATTAACTACACACCTCGAACAACTAGAAAGACAACAGTAAAAAAGCCCACAGCCACCAGAAGAAAGGAATAATAAAGATCAGAGAAGAAATAAATGAAATAGAGAATAGAAAAACAATAGAAAGAATCAACAAACCAAAAGTTGGTTCTTTGAAAGGATCAACAAAATCAAAAAACCACAGGTCAGACTGACAAACAAAAAACAGAGGAGGACACAAATAACCGAAAAAATTAATGAAATGAGAGACATTACAACAGACCCAACTGAAATAAGAAGGATCATAACAGAGTATTATGAAAAACTATACTCCAACAAATTTGAAAACCTAAAAGAGATGGATAAATTTCTAGAAACACACTACCCACCCAAACTACAACAAAGTGAAGTTCAAAATCTGAACAGACTCAAAACAAGAGAAGAGATAGAAAAGAGAACAAAAAACCTCCCAACAAAAAAAAGCACTGGCCCAGATAGCTTCACTGGAGAATTGTACCAAACATTCAGAGAAGAGCTCATACCAGTACTGCTCAAACTATTTCAGAACATAGAAAAGGAAGTGACACTTCCAAATTCATTCTATGAAGCCAGCATAACCCTGTTGCCAAAACCAGGCAAAGGAGCCACAAAAAAAGAAAATTACAGAACAATAGCTCTCATGAATATAGATGCAAAAATTCTGAACAACATTCTACCAAATAGAATTCAGCGTTATATCAAAAAAATAATACACCACAACCAAGTAGGATTCATACAAGTTATGCAAGGATATTCAACTTTAGAAAATCAATCAATGTAATCCACCAAATAAATAAAAGGAAAGGAAAGAAAAGAATCACATAATCATCTCAATTGATGCAGAGAAGGCATTCGACAAAGTCCAACACCCATTCCTGATAATAACTCTCCATAAAATAGGTATAGAAGGGAAATTTCTCAACATAATAAAGGACATCTATACAAAACCAACAGCCAATATCATTCTTAATGGAGAGAGGCTGAAAACATTCCCCTTGAAGACAGGAACAAGGCAAGGATGCCCTTTATCACCGCTTCTATTTAACATTGTGCTGAAAGTCCTAGCTAGAGCAATAAGGCAAGAAAAAGAAATAAAGGCATCCAAATTGGTAAGGAAGAAGTTAAACTGTCCTTGTTTGCAGATGATATGATACTATATACAGAAAACCCTAAAGACTCCATGAGAAAACTGTTGGAACTAATAGAAAGATCAGCAGAGGAGCAGGATACAAGATAAATATACAAAAATCAGTTGGATTCCTATACACCAATAAAGAGAACAACGAAAAGGAAATCAGAAAAACAATACAATTTATAATGGCCCCTAAAAAAATGAAATACTTAGGAATAAATCTAACCAGGGATGTAAAAGACCTATACAAAGAAAACTACAAAACACTACTTCAAGAAGCCCAAAGGGATCTACGTAAATGGAAAAACATACCATGCTAATGAATAGATAGACTCAACATTGTGAAAATGACAATTCTACCCAAAGCAATTTACAAATACAATACAATCC
>NW_004443945.1:32545007-32546220 GCF_000243295.1 Trichechus manatus latirostris
ACAAATACAATACAATCCCGATCCAAATACCAACAACATTCTTCAAAGAGATGGAAAAACTAATCATTAACTTTATATGGAAAGGGAAGAAGCCCCAAATAAGTAAAGCAATATTGAAGAAGAAGAAGAAAGTAGGAGGACTTGCACTACATCACCTGAGAACCTACTGTACAGCTATGGTAGTCGAAACAGCCTGGTACTGGTACAACGACAGATACACTGACCAATGGAACAGAATTGAGAACCCACCCACCTATGGTCACCTGATCTTTGACAAGGGCCCAAAGTCCCATCAAATGGGGAACAGTCTTTTTAACAAATGGTGCTGGCAAAACTGGATGTCCATCTGCAAAAAAATGAAAAAGGACCCATACCTCATACCATATACAAAAACTAATTCAAAATGGATCAAAGACCTAAATATAAAGCCAAAAACTATAAAGTTCATAGAAGAATAAATAGGATCAACGCTAGAGGTTCTAATACACAGCATTAACAGGATACAAACCATAACCAACAACACACATACTCCAGAAGATAAGCTAGATAACTGGAATCTTCTAAAAATTAAACAATTATACTCATCAAAAGACTTCATCAAAAGAGTGAAAAGAGAACCTACAGACTGGGAAAAAAAATTTGGACATTAAAAGTCACACAAGTGTCTAATCTCTAAAATCTACAGGGAAATCCAACTCCTCTACAACATAAAGACAAATAATCCAAATTATAAACGGGCAAAGGAAATGAACAGACATTTCACCAAAGAAGACATTCAAGCGGCCATCAGACACATGAGAAAATGCTCACAATCACTAACCATTAGAGAAATGGAAATCAAACCACAATGAGATACCATCTCACCCTGGCACTACTGGCACAAATGAAAAAAAAATGGAAGTAATAAATGTTGGAGAGGCTGTGGGGAGATCAGAAATCTTATGCACTGTTGGTGGGAATGCAAAATGACACAAGCATTTGAAAAATGATATGGTGCTTCCTTAGAAAACTAGAGATAGAAATACCATATGATCCAGCAATCCCACTCCTAGGAACATATCCTAGAGTTATAAGAGCCATCACACAAATAGACATATGCACACTCATGTTCATTGCAACACTGTTCACAAGAGCAAAAAGATGGAAACAACCTAGATGCCCATCAACAGATGAATGGATAAACAAACTATGGTACATACACACAATGGAGTAT